>NW_026715249.1:0-53782 GCF_029784015.1 Lycium ferocissimum | reverse complement strand
TACCATTACGGTGGACACGGCCTTTCAAGTCGTATTACAAACCTACATCTATTCTCTTTTTTATTTCTGGAAAAATTTCGGCAGAGTTTCCTCTACATCTCTTACTATCTCAAGACCTGCACGTAGGAAATACCAACAGTGCCTCACAGGGCCAACATACATATGTGCATATCATATCATATCATATCATATCACGGCCTCACAGGGCTCCCAATATCATCAACAGTACGAAAAATAATGAACATACTTCGTATGCTCAACTCAAACTGCACCTGTTACACTTTCTTGTTCACTTTCCCTTTTAATCTTCAACTTGTATTTCAATCGTACTTCAATATCTTACCCGACATATATCTTTCATACCTTTGCTTACTGCGTGTTTGTAATTTCCAACATCATCAATCGCTTCCTTCTATCGGTGTCATTCTTCTGCTGAAACCAAAAGTTAGTGCAAGAAATCTCATTCCCTATGACTTGGCTCTATGGCACGATCTCAGACGTGAAAGAAGAGTAACCACCCTAGATGCCCGTAGCCTCCGTTTATAAATGTGGCGCGCTTCACACCATAAACAGGACTCTCTGGGACACGACTTTGCAGAGACAACCCCTAGGACGAATTTCTGCGATACCAATTTGTCACACCTTAATTTTTGATAGGGCATGATGAGCACCCGATCCTTACCTAGGGCCGAGCGAACCCGCTGACTTTCGTAATACTCATAACCATACTGGGCCCGCAACATATGACACAAGTACATAATGAAAATTTTTCGAAAACAAACATGCCTTTCATCTTTATCAAACCAAATAAAACTGCAATCGCATGAAATCAGTATAATGCACAACAATACATCGGCTTATATAGTTCTGTAACATAATGCATAGTGATATATCGGCCCACATAGCCGCGTACAAACTGACATATCATACACTCGACTCTGTCTGCAAAGTCTCTAACATGACCCAAAATACCACAACTCTAACACTCTGACTCGGCAGCACTCCGGGAGAAAATGGAGCTCGCCAATCCCGCTGGAACATCTTCTACTCATCTGTAGGTACCTGCGTGGCATGGAACGCAGCCCCCGAAGAAAGGGGGTCAGTACGGAATATGTACTGAGCATGTAAAGCATGGAATACCGCAAACAGAATCGTACTGAAACGAGGAGGGCAGAAAAGTAGCACAATAACCAGAAAATCATAACACTTGCCTTTGAAACATAAATCATGCATGTCAATATCATGCCAAATTCATTATGGAACTTAGAAACATAAGTGAAAAATCATCTCATGGGACTGAGAAACAGAGTCAGAAAATCATCTCGTACACATGCATAGATATAACGTGCCCCGGCCCTCAGTGAGGGCGCGGTAAGTAGAACCATCGGATGCATATACATATAACGTGCCCCGCCCCTCTAGTGAGGGCGCGGTAATAAAATCATCATATCATGTACATATAACGTGCCCGGCCCTCTAGTGAGGGACGCGGTGAATGAAGTCATCATATGCCATCTTGGCCGCCTCCCCATATCATCATATCATCATCATATCATATAACATGCCCCGGCCCTCTAGTGAGGGGCGTGGTGAATCATACTGTGGAATCGTGCACGAATACATGCCCTGGCCCGGGACGCAGTGAAAGAGATACTAACAGCTCGCACGAGCAGAGTTGTGAGAAACCATATGCATACAAGTCATCATCACAGACTCAACAAAATAACCAAATGAAATCTCATTTAAAAGCTAAACAATAGTCAAGTCAAGTTCCTTCCGAAAGTCACTCGAGAACATATCAAGTAGCACTTTAGAAATTGTAGGTACGTGTCAAAATCATATGACATAGCTTATGGAGATCAAGAACATAGTCGTCATTATAGACTCAATAGAATAGTCGAAGCGAACTATTATTTCAAAACCAAGACAATAGTCAAATCAAGTTTCCGCCGAATGTCACTCGGGAGCATATCATACCGAACTTTAGAAACCATAGTCACGTATCAAAATCATATGCATAAAAAATCCTCATTTCAGACTCAACGGATAAGTATATAATCGTACTCGAGGGTCGGAAAAATAGTCATATTAAGCTTTTTCAAAAGTAGGTCGTTAGAACCAAACATAGAAAGTCGCGGGACCCACGGACGAGCGTCAACCCAATCCGGGCCCGCCTATGAAAGTTAAAGTCGTTACTCGATATAGAAACTTCTACGAACGTTTCATAGCAATCCGAGACCATATATGAAAGTTACGGTCGTTCGTAGTTACAAAATCTTTTACGAACAAAATCTCCTTTATAAAACTTTTGAAATCCAACCATACAAAAGACATATAAACCATAGCTTGACCATATAAGGATGCCAACATCAAGAAACAAATAAGAGTCGTAAACATGCTCGGACTTTACGAATAGAATTACCCCGAGGCTCATAACATATCATAGCTTACTTACACTAAGACATGCCAAAAGAAAAGAGGGACAAGCTTTACATACCTCATTTGCTTTCTAGGCTAATCCAAACTCAAGTCTCGGCTGCTCAAAATCTACAATAAGGTCATTAAGTACCAAACATTAGCCATAAGCACTTAAGAATCCAATCCCACGCTATCACTTTATTTACAGAAATTTGGGCAGCATTTCCCCTATAAATTCAACAACTCCGAGAATTCAACTCGGCCAATATCATCAACAACAATACCAACAACCATTCCAACAATATCAATAAATAATTTCAAACGCATTCTAACATTAACAACCTTCATCCACATAATTCGACGACATTCAATTTACCTTCCATTCAACTACATACATTCAAATCAACATCGACGCTCACATATTCAAGTACTAATCCGAGATCATTCAAACAAAATTCAAGAATGCTTCCAACAATCCACAAAATACCCAAATCAGCCCATCCAACACGCAATGCAGCCGAAACCTTCCAAGTTCAAGAAAACAACAACAACACATTTCTTTTCTTCCAAATTCATAAACCATACTAACAATTCATACTTTAACAACATTAATCACATAAATACAAGTAACTATATTAAGATCACATTAGATTCCAAAACAGCCCACAAACGATTATAACTTCAATATGAACCATTAAACTTTCATTTGCATTATAGAACCCACAACACAACAACCCAAACACCAAATAAAATTTGTCCTTCATTCTTAACCAACACCACATATATACGGCCAAATCCACAACAATTACAACTTCAACTTGAATCATTCAATACCTTCATTCTCATCACATAATCCATGACAACAACAACCAAAACACTAAGTAAAATCAATTCGCCATAACTTGCAAAAAACAGCCCCTATACGGCCAACATCAACATACATAAATTCCATAATTTTTCATCCATTTCTACACACTACAACCACACTCAAACATGCTAAATACAACTAATTCATCACTCCTACACCATACAACATATACACGGCCACACACACACACACACGGCTACACTCCAACCCCCATAATTTCATGAATTTCATTCATTTCCACATACTCCGACATACACCAACCATTCATAACACATAAAAATAAGATTAAACCTTACCTTTTTTTTCCACCTCACAACTTAGCTAAGGTTGGCAAGGGATGAAAACTAGCGGTTTGCCGCCTCAAGTAACAACTCCACGTTAACGAGGACCCTTCAATTAGTGGGTTTGCTAGAAGAAAATAATTTTTTTGGTGGAGATTTTTTTGGTCTTCAATTTCCATGGACATGGCCGAATAGCCCAAGCTTGGCTTCTCCAAGTTTCTTGATTTTTCTCTAAGGTGAAAATGATGAACATAACTTAATTAGTCATCTTATGTCCACTTATATAATTAACACAAGTGTACCATGGCCCACACCACACACATGGCCACATATGGCCATTTTCATGAAATAATTAGTTTCCAAAATTTCACCTCTAGCCCTTAATTTTCATGAAATGCCTAACTTTCCATAATTCACTTTTGACCCCAAATTCTCCTTATTCCAATTTTACCCTTAACACTCCATGCCAATGAAAAGATGAATATGCAACGTATGCACTTTTAACAAAATCGGAAGAAATTACAACCTTGTCCTTAACTTATCATAACTAACTCGGATTATCCCAATGTACCAAAATACGGGATATAACATCCTTCCCCCCTTTAGAACATTCATCCTCGAATGTTCAACTAATCGCATAGGGTCTTGTGAGGATCTCGAGGGTTTCCTTTATTACCATAGTATGCACTCTCACGTACCAATCATATTTCTTTTTCATCTCTTCTTCAACTTCTCAAATCATTTCCTCCCCGTTATTACTCCTGCTACGCACCTTAACATAAGCCATGTCTTTAGTACGTAACCTTCTTACTTTACGAACAACATAACAAGGTCCAATATATATCAGGTTAAACCTTTCATTCTTGTAATTCTCTTTACTCAACTTGTAACATTCTAGGCACATTATCTCGTGTCGATTGTCTTTATCTAACATTTGCATCTCTCGCACTCGCTTCCCCCCTTTAGGGGTGTACTTATACTATTACCCGATTATGCTCGCCCTATGTCCATATTTCCAGTCTTACTTAGGCGGCACTTTTATCCCGACAATTTGATCCTCTCACCTTTCATTTACTCACTTGCTTTCTTTCCCAAATATCATCTATTGGAACTTTCCAGCTCCCCCTATAGCGAAAACAACATCAGCTTGCCTTGTTACATTCGTGCTCTTTTATTTTCCTTCTCACTTGAACTTCGTTACTCTGTCCGATCAATGCCTTCCATATACTGCCATGTTGATTGCCGGAATACATATATCCACTGATATGGCCATGTACGGGATATCACAGACACACCTCTATATATACATGGTTATTAGCATCTCGTTTACAAAATATTCCCACACGCCACTTAAACTCACCCTAATTCTAAAACTGTGATGCACTCTTTTTCTCTTCACCGGTCTAATCCGCCCCGTTCTACGCGACCTCTTAAGGTTTCTGCCCATTCCGCAGACTCAAATTTTCCTTAGATTACTCTAGCTTCTCATTTGCTTCTTACGTCTGAATTTGTAAGACTTTCAGAAAACTTCCCAGGGGGGTCACCCATCCTGAAATTGCTCTCACTCCGGCACGCTTAACTTTGGAACTCTGATGAAATACGATGCTTTAATGCTAATAGGATCGCGTCCACTTCACCGTATGACCTTTATCACATAATCTGGAATAAGTCAAAGTCTTAACAGATCCCGGAATGTTCTCATTCTATCTCGTTCCTCATTTGTTCTATAGCTCGCTTTTCCGATTCACACTTGCCTTTACATTCTAGCTACATAGATTACATCATAACTTTGGGCACTTTCTCACTCGGCTTTACTTATTTCCATGACAATCCTTATTATATCCACATCATACCTCATTCGTAATCAATCCTTTAATGTAGCACTTCTTAACCCTTTTGTCCCTTTCTGATCAACTTTATCCTTAATATCTTGCAAGCTGTCCTATCAATATATTCATATCCATCATAATTCTTTTCCTCCTTACTCTTGTCTTAATCATACTATTACTTCTTTCTCGAGATCAGCGTACTTGCAACTTACTCAAATCTTACCATTACGGTGGACACGGCCTTTCAAGTCGTATTACAAATGTCACACCCTTAATCCGGTAGGGTGTGATGGGCACCCGACCCTTACTTAGGGCCGAGCGAACCCGCTGACCTTCGTAGCACTCATAATCAGACTGGGCCCTTAATCATAGCATAAATACATAATAGAACTTTTTCGGAAAACACTTATGCTTTTCACCTTCTTATAACAAACAGCATCTGTAATCGTACGAAATCTGTAATATAATATATAACAATACAATACATCGGCTTATGGAGCCGCTTACAGACCGACATACTATACACATGACACTGTCTGCAAAGTCTCTAACATAATCAGATACCATAACACATATATATATATATATATATATATATATATATATATATATATATATATATATATATATATATATTGCTCGCTAATCCCGCCGGAACATCTTCTCGCTAATATCTTCAACTCACACCGGTGTACACGCGGCATGAAACGCAGCCCCCGAAGAAAGGGGGTCAGTACGGAATATGTACTGAGTATGTAAAGTAGGGAACACAGAAAACAAGATCATAACCAGAGTAAGGAATACCGAAAGTGAACATAGTAGCCAAAATACCAAAGTGCGTGCGTCTGAAATACAATTCATACATACAAAGTACAGGAAACAAATATAATAATCAGAATACCCAAAATGCTTAGCTTTCTTTCCTTAAAAGAACATTTCTGTCTCATATATATAAAATAGATCATATCATAGTAGCTGACATTAACCGATGTGGGATTCGCCTAAACCAATGTGGGATTCGCCTAAACCAATGTGGGATTCGCCTCACCACTGGGTTTTCCCCACCATTGGGTTTGCCCCACCACCGGTTCTCCAAACAAATCATATTTCAGAATATATATAACTTATAACGTGTCCCGGCCCTCCGGAGGCACTCGGTAAAATATATCCTTACATTGTCATATCATCACATTAAACGAAATTATCATATTATCAAATTATCACATTAAACGAATCATCGTATTATCGTATCATCGATTATCATGTCATCGATTATCATAGCATCGATTATCATATCATCGAACGCACTCATTATATTATCGATCATCACATTATCAAGTCAACATGTCATCGGATCATCGATTATCATATCATATACCCTATGCGGTCCATAATGGACCCGGCGGACGGAACGTGGTCGCCCCTCCTGCCTTGGGCGCCACAACTCATCATACTTCGGAAGTTTCATATCTCCTGCATCTCCGTCACACATCATCACATCATATCATATAACCACGGTACCCGGCCAAGAAGGGCTCGGCGTACGGACACATCATAACACCATAATATCGAAAACTCATCATACTTCGGTAACATATCATATCATATTAGGCGCTCATCATACTTCGGAAGCTCATCATACTTCGAATTGTGCGCACGATAGTAACCGGCCCGGGACTCGGCGAAGGAAGTAACAATAATATGCACGAGCAGAATCGTGGGATCTATATGCAACTCACAACGTATACAGACTTAACAGAATAATCAAACAAATTATCATTCACAAACCAATAGCATTAATCATATCAAATCTCTTCCGGATCTCGTTCGGAAACATATCGACTAAAACTTTATCAGTCATGGTTACGTATCAAAATCATATGTATATGGATTCTCATTTCATACATTACACGCATTTCCATAGAACAATCAAAACGGACTATCATTTAAAAGCTCAGCCAATAGTCATAGTCAAATCCAGTTTCTGTCAAATGTTACTCGGGACTTGTCAAATAGAACTTTAGTCATCATAGTCGCGTATCGGAATCATATGTATAAAAATCCTTATTACAAACTTAACAGATAACTAAGTAATCATACTCGGGGGTCAGAGTGGTAGCCATATTAAATGCTTTTAACACGTCGCTAAAACTACACAAGTAAAGTCTTGTGGGCCCACGGACAAATATCAAAATGACCCGAGCCCGCTTATGGAGGTTAAGGTCATTATATGCTATCGAACCTCCTACGGACAAATCGAAGCGATCCGAGCCTTTTTATGAAAGTTACGGACGTTCGTAGTTTCAGACTCTTTTACGAATATAGTCTTTTATACACATTCATATTCAATCATACAAAGACATAAAAACCATAATTTAACTACGTTACGAACACGGGTATCAAGAAGCAAATAAGAATTATGGACATGCTCGGATCGTAGGAGTAGAGTTACCTCGGGGATTACATCATAGCCTACATTAACTAAGACATGCCAAAGGAAGAAAGGTGAGCTTTACATACCTTGGCCGCCCTCTAAGCTAATCCAAACTTACGTCTCGGCTTCTCACAATCTCCCATAAGGTCATTGGACATCCAACATTAGCCATAAGCATTGAAGAACCCAATTCCAAGCCATCATTTTATCTACAAAAATTCGGCGGAAGCATTTCCCCTATAAATCAACCAACCCCGAGAATTCAACTCGGCCAAATCTTCCACAACAATACTAACAATCATAATAACAATATCGATAACTAATTTCAAGCTCATTTTAACACTAACAATCTTACCCGAACATCATTCGACGACATTGAATTACATTCAATTCAACTACATACTTTCAAATAACATCGACTATTCACAATTCCATTTATTAATCATCATTCAAGCAAGATTCAAGAACACTTCGAACAATCCATAAAGTATTCAAATCAGCCCACAACGATATTACTTAAGTCTTCAACATAAGTCATTAAACTTTCATTTTCATCATAAATCCACAACAACAATAGCCAAGAACACTAAATCAATTTAATTCATTCTTCCTTCACAAAACAACCACTCATTTTCACATAGCTAACATACCAACATGAACAATGATTCATGAATTCATCCATTCCTTCACATTACAACATGCACAACCATTCATAATACAACAATCCAACATGTTAAATAAATTAGTTCATCACTTCCATATTCATACTACATATACACACACACCACACAACACAACCCCATAACTTTATGAACTTCATTCATTTTACATATCACAACATGTATAAACACCTACCAAACATGTAAAGAAGATTGAACCTCACCTTTTTCCACTCAACTTCTCCCTCGGCTAGGCTTGATGAATTGCAACAACGAATGGTTTTCTTGTTCCAACAACCACTCCATACGTTAACGAGGCCTTTCAATTAGTAGGAAAAGCTAGAGAACAAACATTTTTTTCCTTGACCAAATTTCAAGAATCCATTCGGCCACCATGGCCGAACCTCTCCATATCTCTCTCTCCATCTCTTTCTTGAATTTTCTATGTTTAAAATGATAAATTGTTTAGTCATCATTATATATATATATATATATATATATATATATATATATATATATATAATTACATGCACATGGCCTCATGTGCATTCTTTTTTTCTCCAATTTTCTTGAATTTTCTAGATGAAATTTCTAAGTCACAAAGTATAATTATATACCTAATTAGTCATATTTTCATCACATGCATAAAAATTTGCATCCATGTTAGGGTGGTCCACGGCCAACAATGGCCATTTCCACAAGACTTTTCAACAAATCATAAATAATAATTTCCAATTTCCAAATTTGCCCTTAATATTCCATGCCAATAATGAATTACTCAACTTGTACATTAAAACAAATCGAAGATACTAGCCTTGTCCTTAACTTTCCGCCATTAACTCAGAATATCCAGATGTGCAAAATGCGAGGTATAACATCCTTCCCCCCTTTGGAACATTCGTCCCCGAATGTTCAACTAGTCTTACGGGGTCTCATAAGCACCTCGGGGGAGCTCCCTTTTCATAGCTATTGCCATCCTTCATACTATCTCTTAAGCTATCCAATACCATCCTCTTGTCATACTCTTCTTCTTCGTACGCGTCCATTCTCTAGCGTCCTGTCACTTAAGGCCTCTGCAAAAACCCCTCACACTACCTCAAATACCATCTTGACTTTTATCCACTTATTATCGGTTTTCCCGACCCTACTAACTCACTTCAATAAAGGGTCTCATTTGTAGCCCAGGCGTCCATATCAAACACACTACCGTATCGGCTGTTTCTATCTCATCCTTACATTTCCCTCACCTGCTTCTCCCCTTTAGGGGTGTACTTATACCATTATCCGTTTATACTTCGCCTCATGTCCTTATTTCCAATCTCAATTAGACAGCACTTTTATTCCGACGGTAAGCGTCCAAAGTCCTCTTGAAATGTTATCTTTATCTCAACTTATCTCGGGTATTTCCCTTGGTATCCCCTTATCATTTCTCCCACTTATGCCTATCCCTTATTTTGCACACGAGGGATCTTATGCTACCTTTGTGTCACTCAGAACACACTTCTTCTACATAGTCCTTCTCTCGTTTTCAAAACGTACTCTATTCACTCACATTCATCCGTATCATCCCATTCATTTTCTAACATTCGTTCTACTTCATTTCCCATCTTTCTATAACTTGGCCCTTCACAGTCCCGTCACTTATGGTACTTATGCCCTCCGTTACACACATCATAACCTATTACTACACTATTGTCTCGCTTCCTTCTTTTCCTTCTTTCCGTTTACTCCTCTTCTTTACCGACCTGATCCGCCCGTCCTACGCGTTTTATGGTTCCCCCCCACTCCGCAGATTCTAATTTTCCTTAGATTAGTCTAACTTCTCATTTTCCTCTTACATATGGATTTGTAAGACTTTTCAGAAAACTTCCCAGGGGGGTCACCCATCCCAAAATTTCTCTCGCTCCAGCACGCTTAACCTTGAACCTTTAATAAAATCGGGTGCCTTAATGCTTGTATGATCGCGTCCACCTCACCGCACGACCTTCTGCACATAATATTGAGTAAGTCGAAATCTTAACATATTCCCAAAACGCCCTCACAACACATCCCGGCAGCTGTCTTATTAATACATTCCTATCCGTCACCGTTCTTTTTCCTTCATACCCTGTCTTACTTGTATCATTACTTCTTGTGACTCTAATCTTGTCATATTTTCCTCCTATTTACTATTATCACCAGCTCCTTGATTAACTTATTCCTAGAGGGCAGCCATACTCGTAGCTCAGTCGACTCCCATCGTTACTATTAACACGACTCTTTCAAAACATATTCCAGACTTACATCTCATTTCCGTACCATTTCTAGAAAAATTTCGGCAGAGTTTCCTCTGTATTTCTTACTATTCCAAAACACCGCACGCAGGAAATACCAACAGTGCCTTACAGGGCCATCATCATATATACATATCATGTCGTATTGTATCGTATCATAGCCACACAGGGCTCTCAATATTCATAAAAATCCGAAAATATTAGATTTACCTCATATGTTCAACACGACTACACGTGTCACACTTTCTTGCTTACCTTCCTTTTCCGTTTTCAACTTTGCATTTCAATCGTATGCCAATACCTTACTTGACATATATCTTTCATACCTTGGCTTACCTGCACGCCTTGTAGTTTCCAACATCGCTAATCATTTTCTTCTGTCGCTGCCCTTCTCCCCCTCGAAATCAAAAGTTAGTACCGGAAATCTCATTTCCTATAACTTGGCTCTAGGGCACGATCTATGAGGTGAAAGAAGAGTAACCACCCTAGATGCCCCGTAGCCTCCTGTTTATAAATGTGGCCGGCTTCACACCATAAACAGGACTCTACCAGACACGACTTTGCAGACAACCCCTAGGACGAACTGCTCCGATACCAATTTGTCACACCCTTAATCCGGTAGGGTGTGATGGGCACCCGACCCTTACTTAGGGCCGAGCGAACCCGCAGACCTTCGTAGCACTCATAATCAGACTGGGCCCTTAATCATAGCATAAATACATAATAGAACTTTTTCGGAAACACTTGTGCTTTTCACTTTCTTATAACAAACAACATCTGTAATCGTACGAAATCTGTAATATAATATATAACAATACCTCGGCTTATGGAGCCGCTTACAGCCCGGCATACTATGCACATGACACTATCTGCAAAGTCTCTAACATAATCAGATACCATAACACATATATATATTGACTCGGCTGCGCTCCGGAGAAAGTGGAGCTCGCCAATCCCGCTGGAACATCTTCTCTCGCTAATATCTTCACTCACACAGGTGTACCTGCGCGGAATGAAACGCAACCCCCGAAGAAAGGGGGTCAGTACGGAATAGGTACTGAGTATGTAAAGCATGGAACACAGGAAACAAGATCATAACCAGAGTAAGGAATACCGAAAGTGAACATAGTAGCCGAAATACCAAAGTGCGTGCGTCTGAAATACAATTCATGCATACGAAGTATAGGAAACAAATATAATAATCAGAATACCCAAAATGCTTAGCTTTCTTTCCTTGAAAAGAACATTTCTGTCTCATATATATAAAATAGACCATACCATAGTAGCTGGCATCAACCGATGTGGGATTCGCCTAAACCAATGTGGGATTCGCCTAAACCAATGTGGGATTCGCCTAAACCAGTGCGGAATGTGCCTCGCCACTGGGTTTGCCCCACCATTGGGTTTTCCCCACCACCGGCTCTGAAACCAACAAATCATATTTCAGAATATATATAACTTATAATGTGTCCCGGCCCTCCAGTGAGGGACTCGGTAAATAGAATCCTTACATTATCATATCATCATGTTAGATAGAATTATCAGATTATCAAATTATCACATTAAGCAGAACCATCGTATTATCATATCATCAGATTATCATGTCATCAGATTATCATAGCATCAGATTATCATATCATCAGAACAGACTCATTATGTTATCAGATCATCACATTATCAAGTCAACATGTCATCAGATCATCAGATTATCATATCATGCCCTATGCGGTCCATAATGGACCCGGCGGACGGAACGTGGTCGCCCCTCCTGCCTTGGGCGCCACAACTCATCATACTTCGGAAGTTTCATATCTCCTGCATCTCCGTCACACATCATCACATCATATCATATAACCACGGTACCCGCCAAGAGGGCTCGGCGTACCGGACACATCATAACACCATAATATCAGAAACTCATCATACTTCGGTAACATATCATATCATATTAGGCGCTCATCATACTTCGGAAGCTCATCATACTTCGAATTGTGCGCACGATAGTAACCGGCCCGGGACTCGGCGAAGGAAGTAACAATAATATGCACGAGCAGAATCGTGGGATCTATATGCAACTCACAACGTATACAGACTTAACAGAATAATCAAACAAGTTATCATTCACAAACCAATAGCATTAATCATATCAAATCTCTTCCGGATCTCGTTCGGAAATATATCGACTAAAACTTTATCAGTCATGGTTACGTATCAAAATCATATGTATATGGATTCTCATTTCATACATTAGCGCAGATTCCATAGAACAATCAAAACGGACTATCATTTAAAAGCTCAGCCAATAGTCATAGTCAAATCCAGTTTCTGTCAAATATTACTCGGGACTTGTCAAATAGAACTTTAGTCATCATAGTCGCGTATCGGAATCATATGTATAAAAATCCTTATTACAAACTTAACAGATAACTAAATAATCATACCCGGGGGTCAGATTGGTAGCCATATTAAATGCTTTTAACACGTCGCTAAAACTACACAAGTAAAGTCTTGTGGGCCCACGGGCAAGTATCAAACCGACCCGAGCCCTCTTATGGAGGTTAAGGTCATTATGTGCTATCGAACCTCCTACGGACAAATCGAAGCGATCCGAGCCTTTTTATGAAAGTTACGGACGTTCGTAGTTTCAGACTCTTTTACGAACATAGCCTTTTATACACGTTCATATTCAATCATACAAAGGCATAAAAACCATGATTTAACTACATTACGAATACGGATATCAAGAAGTAATTAAGAGTTATGGACATGCTCGGATCGTAGGAGTAGAGTTACCTCGGGGATTACATCATGGCCTACATTAACTAAGACATGCTAAAGAAAGAAAGGTGAGCTTTACATATACCTCGCCGCCCTCTAAGCTAATCCAACTTACGTCTCGGCTTCTCACGATCCACAATTATATCATTAAGTAGCAACCATTGGCCATAATCATCGAAGAATTCGATTCCAAATCTTCACTTTATCCACAGAAATTTGGGAAGCACCTCCCCTATAAACTCAACGACCCCAAGAATCCAACTCGGCCAAATCTTCCACAACAATACCAACAACCATATAGCCAACATCAATAACCAATTTCAAGCGCATTTTAACACTAACAACTCCTTACCACATCATTCGACGACATTGAATTACATTCAATTCAACTACATACTTTCAAGCTAACATCGACATTCACATATTCATTTATTAATCCGAGATCATTCAAGCACGATTCAAGAACACTTCGAACAATCCATAAAGTATTCAAATCAGCCCATAACAATCTTATCTTCAATTTGAATCATCAACACTCATTTTCATCATAGAATCCACACCATAATCAACCAAGAACACTAAATCAATTTAATTCATTCTTCCTACACCAACCACCCATACTCACGGCTACACCCCCAATATGCAAGGTTTCATGAGTTTCATCTATTTCAACACATTACAACATGCACAACCATTCATAATACAACAATCCAACATGCTAAATAAATTAGTTCATCACTTCCATACCATACTACATATACACGGCCACACAACACAACCCCATAACTTCATGAACTTCATTCATTTTACATATCACAACATGTATAAACACCTACCAAACATGTAAAGGAAGTTAAACCTCACCTTTTCCAATCATTTTCTCCACTCGGCCAAGACTTGCTCCTAGTAAAACGAATGGTTTTCTTCTTCCAACAACTACTCCATATGATAGAGGACCTTCCATTTGGTTGAAAAGCTAGGAGAAAATTATTTTTTTCCTTCAATCTCCAAGACACCCTATTCGTCCATGACCATGGCCGAATACTCTCTTGCTCTCTCTTTCTCCTTGCTTCTTGAATTTTCTATGTTGGAAATGATAAATTGTGCCTTGTATTATTATCACACATATATATATATATAAATATATAGGCACATGGCCGGCCACCTCCCCTTTTTTTTCTCCAATTTTCTCCAATTTTCTAGATATTTCCTTAAGTCATAAAAGATGAATAAGTCTTGCATAATAATCTTTGCATATGTATATACATACAACTCCCACAAATGTGTAGTGTACACATGTGCCATTTCATGGCATAAAAATATTGGCCATATTAGGGTGGGGCCCACGGCCACCTTGGCCCTTTTGGCCATTTCATGAAATTATTTTCCCAACTCTTAGCCTCCAATTTTTCCCTATTCCAAATTTACCCTTAATTCTTCATACCAATAAATGATGAATACTCAACTTGTACATTCTAAAAAAAAATTATAACCTTATCCTCAACTTCCCGCCATCACCTCGGAATATTCAAATGTACAAAATGCGAGGTATAACAACAAACCTACATCTATTCTCTTTTTTATTTCTGGGAAAATTTCGGCAGAGTTTCCTCTACATCTCTTACTATCTCAAGACTGTCTTGCGAAATACAACAGAGTGCCTCACAGGGCCAACATACATATGTGCATATCATATCATATCATATCATATCATATCATATCATATCATATCATATCATATCACGGCCTCACAGGGCTCCCAATATCATCAACAGTACGAAAATAATGAACATACCTCGTATGCTCGGCTAAACGGCTTTTGTTACACTTTCTTGTTCCACTTTCCCTTTTAATCTTCAACTTGTATTTCAATCGTACTTCAATATCTTACACGACATATATCTTTCATACCTTTGCTTACCTGCGTGTTTGTAATTTCCAACATCATCAATTGCTTCCTTCTATCGGTGCTATTCTTCTGCACGGGAAACCAAAGGTTAGTGCAAGAAATCTCATTCCCTATGACTTGGCTCTATGGCACGATCTCGGATGTGAAGAAGAGTAACCACCCTAATTCTTGTGTCACTACTGTTTATAAATGTGGCGCGGCACACACATAAACGACTCTGCCAGACCGGGACAACTTTCCCGGATAACCCCTAGGACGAGCGCGCCGACACCAATTTGTCACACCACATTTTCGATAGGGCATGATGGGCACCCGACCCTTACCTAGGGCCGAGCGAACCCGCTGACTTTCGTAATACTCATAACCATACTGGGCCCGCAACATTGACACAAGTACATAATGAAAATTTTTCAGAAAACAAACATGCCTTTCATCTTTATCAAACCAAATAAAACCTGCAATCGCATGAAATCTGTAATATAATGCACAACAATACATCGACATATAGCCATTGCAATATAGTTACGTAACATAATGCATAGTGATATATCGGCCCACATAGCCGCGTACAAACTGACATATCATACACTCGACTACGTACGCAAAGTTTCTAACATGACCCAATACCACAACTCCCCTAACACTCGACTCGGCGGCCTCCCGGGAAAATGGAGGAGGCTCGCCAATCACCGGCTGGAACATCTTCTACTTATCTGTAGGTACACACGTGGCATGGAAGCACCCCCCGAAGAAAGGGGGTCAGTACGGAATATGTACTGAGCATGTAAAGCATGGAATACCGCAAACAGAATCATACTGAAACGAGGAGGGTAGAAAAGTTGCACAATAACCATAAAATCATAACACTTGCCTTTGAAACATAAATCATGCATGTCAATATCATGCCAAATTCATTATGGAACTTAGAAACATAAGTGAAAAAACATCTCATGGGACTGAGAAACAGAGTCAGAAAATCATCTCGTACACATGCATAGATATAACGTGCCCCGGCCCTCTAGTGAGGGGCGCGGTAAGTAGAACCATCAGATGCATATACATATAACGTGCCCCGGCCCTCTAGTGAGGGCGCGGTAAAAATGAAAATCATCATATCATGTACATATAACGTGCCCCCGCCCTCTAGTGAGGGACGCGGTGAATAAGTCATCATATGCCATCTTGGCCGCCTCCCCATATCATCATATCATCATGTCATATAACGTGCCCCGGCCCTCTATTTAGGGGCGCGATGAATCATACTATGGAATCATGCACGAATACATGCCCTGGTCCGAGACGCAGTGAAAGAGATACTAACAGCTCGCACGAGCAGAGTAGTGAGAAACCATATGCATACAAGTCATCATCACAGACTCAACAAAATAACCAAACGAAATCTCATTTAAAAGCTAAACAATAGTCAAGTCAAGTTCCTTCCAAAGTCACTCGAGAATATCAAGTAGCACTTTAGAAATTGTAGGTACGTGTCAAAATCATATGACATAGCTTATGGAGATCAAGAACATAGTCGTCATTATAGACTCAATAGAATAGTCGGCGAACTATTATTTCAAAACCAAGACAATAGTCAAATCAAGTTTCCGCCGAATGTCACTCGGGAGCATATCATACCGAACCGAAACCATAGTCACGTATCAAAATCATATGCATAAAAAATCCTCATTTCGAGACTCAACGAGATAAGTATATAATCGTACTCGAGGGTCGAAAAAATAGTCATATTAAGCTTTTTCAAAAAAGTAGGTCGTTAACCAAACATAGAAAGTCGCGGGACCCACGGACGAGCGTCAACCCAATCAAGACCCGCCTATGAAAGTTAAACTCGTTACTCGATATAGAAACTTCTACGAACGTTTCATAGCAATCCGAGACCATATATGAAAGTTACGGTCGTTCGTAGTTACAGAATCTTTTACGAACAAAATCTCTTTATAAAACTTTTGAAATCCAACCATACAAAAGACATATAAACCATAGCTTGACCATATAAGGATGCCAACATCAAGAAACAAATAAGAGTTGTAAACATGCTCGGACTTTACGAATAGAATTACCCCCGAGGCTCATAACATATCATAGCTTACTTACACTAAGACATGCCAAAAGAAAAGAGGGACAAGCTTTACATACCTCATTTGCTTTCTAGGCTAATCCAAACTCAAGTCTCTCACCGCTCAAAATCTACAATAAGGTCATTAAGTACCAAACATTAGCCATAAGCACTTAAGAATCTAATCCCACGCCATCACTTTATTTATAGAAATTTGGGCAGCATTTCCCCTATAAATTCAACAACCCCGAGAATTCAACTCGGCCAATATCATCAACAACAATACCAACAACCATTCCAACAATATCAATAAGTAATTTCAAACGCATTCTAACATTAACAACCTTCATCCACATAATTCGACGACATTCAATTTACCTTCCATTCAACTACATACATTCAAATCAACATCGACGCTCACATATTTAAGTACTAATCCGAGATTATTCAAACAAAATTCAAGAATGCTTCCAACAATCCACAAAATACCCAAATCGTCACCCATCCAACACGCAATGCAGCCGAAACCTTCCAAGTTCAAGAAAACAACAACAACAACATTTCTTTTCTTCCAAATTCATAAACCATACTAACAATTCATACTTTAACAACATTAATCACATAAATACAAGTAACTATATTAAGATCACATTAGATTCCAAAACAGCCCACAAACGATTATAACTTCAATATGAACCATTAAACTTTCATTTGCATCATAGAACCCATGACACAACAACCCAAACACCAAATAAAATTTGTCCTTCATTCTTAACCAACACCACATATATCTGACCAAATTCACAACAATTACAACTTCAACTTGAATCATTCAATACCTTCATTCTCATCACATAATCCATGACAACAACAACCAAAATACTAAGTAAAATCAATTCGTCATAACTTGCCAAAAACAGCCCCTATACGGCCAACATCAACATACATAAATTCCATAATTTTTCATCCATTCTACACACACAACCACACTCAAACATGCTAAATACAACTAATTCATCACTCCTACACCATACAACATATACACGGCCACACACACACACACATGGCTACACTCCAACCCCATAATTTCATGAATTTCATTCATTTCCACATACTCCGACATACACCAACCATTCATAACACATAAAAACAAGATTAAACCTTACCTTTCTTTTCCACCTCACAACTTAGCTAAGGTTGGCAAGGGATGAAAACTAGCGATTTGCCGCCTCAAGTAACAACTCCACGTTAACGAGGACCCTTCAATTAGTGGGTTTGCTAGAAGAAAATAATTTTTTTGGTGGAGATTTTTTTGGTCTTCAATTTTCATGGACATGGCCGAATAGCCCAAGCTTGGCTTCTCCAAGTTTCTTGATTTTTCTCTAAGGTGAAAATGATGAACATGACTTAATTAGTCATCTTATGTCCACTTATATAATTAACACAAGTGTACCATGGCCCACACCACACATATGGCCATTTTCATGAAATAACTAGTTTCCAAAATTTCACCTCTAGCCCTTAATTTTCATGAAATGCCTAACTTTTCATAATTCACTTTTGACCCCAAATTCTCCTTATTCCAATTTTACCCTTAACACTCCATGCCAATGAAAAGATGAATATGCAACGTATGCACTTTTAACAAAATCGGAAGAAATTACAACCTTGTCCTTAACTTATCATAACTAACTCGGATTATCCCAATGTACCAAAATACGGGATATAACAGTTTAGTACCTACGAGTTTTTATACGTATATATGAAAATATGGAGTATATCTCCATTTTTTATACTTATATATGTATATATATATATATATATATATATGAAAAAATGCAAGTTTATTATAAAAAATTCAGTTCCGTTTTTTATTGTTGACACCATAGGTCAATAGTACTCTAAGTCCAAATCCATCTTATCCTCATTCTTGGTCCAAAATGTATTTCAGTCCAATAAACTTTTGGCCTTAGCCCAACAGGCGAAAACGTTTGAGTTCAAAAAAATTCATTTCCACCAACCCAATTTTTCTCAACCCTCGAAGTTTCGGTATTTAAACCATTCCCAGAATTTTGCTCAAATGTTTGAAATATCTCCAACCTGTAGCCATCAAAATGAACCTCATTTCCCATTTTTTAATCCATATGCATTCCTCAGCTTAACATAAAACTCACAAATAATCAAAGCCAACAGGCAGAAGGCCCAAAATCATTTTCCACCTTTTTTAGAGTAACTTGTTTCCAGATTTTTATTGCCAAAGGTCCAAAAGTTTGCCACTTAGTCATTTGAGTAAAACCATTTACCTTATCCCAATAACATTGAGTTAATTGTTTAAACTTTTAGCAAAATCGGATTGAGTACCAATTTTAGTCGTGCAAAAACTAGAATTAATCAGGTTTGAAAATGTTTTGAGCGACTTCCTAGAATACTAAGCGTTGATTTCCTAAGTTCTACACATGCATAGGGGTTTCATTATTTACATGTTTGATACACATACACATGTCAAGTAAAAATAGAGAAAAAGAAAGTAAACTTTTAAACCGATGGGCCTACCCAAGCCCATCAGTGCCATTTTAACCCGTTGGCTGGGCCTTCCAACAAGAACATTTGCTTCTCTTTCCATGCCTTAGCGGATTCGATCAAAGAGATGGAGGTTGGGCCTTAGGCCGAATAAGTATTGATGCAAAAGACAATGTATGGGCCCAAAAATTGGTTCCCATGAAACACACAAGAAGACTAGGATCAGTATTTGTCCAAGTAAGGATACTAAGTCACAAAACAACTACATTCAAGCCAAACAAGTGCATAAGCTAAACAAGTAGGTCATTAAGTGGTAATATAATTTTTTGGCAGAAACAGTGTAAGGCCCAAATGATAAAGAAAATCTCAAAGCCCACATGGACTATTTAACCAAATTCAAAAAGAAAGGAGAAATATTCAGCCCAAGTACAAATTTTGTTTAAGCTAGAAGAGGCCCAAACACTCAATTAAAATAGTCGGCCCAGACTAGTACGACACGATATGGGATCATATTCACGTATAGCAAGAATGATATACCTTAAGTATATTGAATATATCCACTCCTATTGTTACATCCCCCGTAAATTTCGTGTCGTTGCATTATTAGTAGACTAATGCAAGCCAAAAGTGGACATGAATCCTTATAAGGTTAAGGAGTGTATTTGATAACTTTATGTGTGTACCTTAAGGTTTTGGAGTCGATGAATCGGAGGAAGTAAGTTCGTTGAAGGAATTAGAATTTGAGTCATGTTTTGGGAAGATTTCGTATCATCTGAGTCATACATTGTTTAGTAATGCCTTTAGGGAGATATATAGGGCCCATTATATGGTTAATGAAGTTTTATACAAGTGCCAAGAAGGTTCCATAAGGATTGGAGGTCAAACAAATCGAAAAGAACGCATTTTCGCCAAACTGGGAGAAATAGGGCCATATGCGGCCGCATACTCAGTATGCTGGACCGCATATGGGAAGAAAACTCACCAAATTTACAGCCCCCACTTCCCAAGCTCTATCCCATGGAGAGGAGGGGAGATGGCCGCATATCCCATATCTTTGAGCCGCATCTCCACCGGCAGTGTTGATGCGGGGGGGGGGCGACTTTGCCACCTTTTTAAAACCCAAAAGACCCCATTTTCATCTCAACCTCCCACACTTATTTCCCCACATTTCTAGAGAGTACTTTAGAGTTCTTGAAGGTTCCATAACACTTCAAACCTTTCCACATCATCAAGAGAGAATATCAACATCAAAACATCAAAGATAATCCATGAAAGGTGATTGTTCTTGTTTCTCTCCAAAGTTGTGATGAACTTGGTTTTAGAAGGAGTTGAGTGAGGTGAAGTTTTACTACTATAAGGTATGTTCTCCATATTATTTACATGATTGAGTTGATGAAAAGGTTTAGTAACCCTAGGAAAGTGAAAGAATTAAAGTGGAGAAGTTATAAAGTGTTGAAGTGAAGAAGATGACTATGAGATGAACTTGAAAAGGGATTTTGGATAAATTTGAGATTAAATTGAATATAAATTCTTGATTATGATATTGTGGATGTTATTATAGTTGTTTGAGAGTTGTTTTGTAATATGGTGGAAGTCGATAAAATAGAGGAAGTGCTGCCCAAATTTCGTTAGCTCGTTAATTATACTAGTTTGAACTTAGGAGTGTTTCCAAGACTTAACCTTGGTATGAATCCTCTTGAATGTAGATTTTGCGGACTTTGGAGGAGAGCGTTAAGTAATTAAAAAGACGTAAAGGTATGTTAAGGCTAATCCTTTCCTTCTTAAGGCATGATTCTATTGTTGTGAACCTATACATGATATTCATAATGTCTTCCATGATGACTCCATTCCTAGAAGTGCTAAAGCTCATAGTTCTTGATACTCTCATGATATCATTGATCTCATCCTATGATAGTTGATCCTCTAAGGAAAGATATAGTGATAATGATGATGATGATGTTGCTTCTATTTATGTATTCCTATATGTATATATATATATATATATAAAGCTATGTTGTAACACCGAGCCTATATGGCCGGGTATGATATCTAATGGGCGCACACCACTGCAGTTGGGTATGATAACACCAGGCCTATATGGCCGGGTATGGACAACACCGAGCCTATATGTCCGGGTATGGATAACACCGAGCCTTGATATGGCCGGGTACGAATGACACTGAGCCTATACGGCCGGGTATGGTATTATTATATATATATATGTATGAAATGTTTCCTTTAGAGAAAGGTTAAGTATGCATGACAGTCATCTTAAGAGGTATTGTCAGGTACAAAAGGGTTCTCCTTATCTTATGTTATCTTCATATTTTCATCATGTTACTATTCATGCCTTACATACTCAGTACATTATTCGTACTGACGTCCTTTTGTTTGTGGACGCTGCGTTCATGCTCGTAGGTAGATAGGGAGACAGACCAGACCTTTAGGCTGCTTCATCAGAGATTGCATAGAAGTGCTCCATTTGATCCGGAGCAGCAGTAGTTGGTATTATTCCTTTGTGTACATATATGGGCATGGCGGGGTCCTGTCCCTTCTTTATTATATTACATACTCTTCGTAGAGGCTCGTAGATAGATGTGTATAGCTAGGTATCCCGTAGCCTTATCGGTTCACATTTTGTATATCATTTTTGGTGGCCTTGTCGGCTTGTATATATGGGCATAATTAATGATGTTTATATAAATGTGCCTATGTTCGATGGGACTCGTGTCATTTAGTCCATGGTAATTATGAGTTAGTCATGTGGCTCACCTAGATGTGATATGAGAATATATTAAGAGGTGCTCGGTAGGGTAGTTTCGGGTTCTCGTCACGGCCCTCGGTTGGGTAGTGACAAAAGTGGTATCGGAAACGAGTTCGTCCTAGGGTGTGTCTACGAGCCGTGTCCAGCAGAGTCGTGTTTATGGGTGTGAAGTGTGCTACACTTATAAACAGGAGGCTGCGGCCATTTAGGAATGATGACCTTTTTCTTCATCATAGATCGTGCGATAGAGCTATGATATAAGAATTTCCCTTTTCTTAAACGTGTGTTATGTTTTCAGCGATGAATGTAAGAAAAAGCTAGCTAGCGACCTGGGCAAGATAGTGGCGGGTAGGAGGACCGAGTGGGATTGATGAGTGTAAGGAGGGCACGTCTCATAACGACATTCCATCTCGGTCCTCTCACTCACCCGTTTCGAGAGGAGCATGAAGAAGCCTCGGCTCTAGCTCCGACCTCCCGGTTCCTGCCGAAGATGCCTCGGGCCGGGAGATGAGAGAGGCCATCCATTTTGGACCCGAATTGTTGTCGCCGCTCGGGACCGGGGCAAGGTACGGTCATGGTGATAGGGGTCGGAAAGCGAGCCCGTTATTTCATTAGTTTAAACCCTCCAGAATTCTTTAGGTCAAAATCGGATGAGGACCCATAGAGTTTCATAGATGGAATATTGAGAACATTGCGGCTAATGCATGTTTCGGCCGTTAGTTGAGTCGGTAGACTTGCGCCTCCACAATTTCGGGATCTTACGTGTTTGATATCCCGTTTGGATGTTTTGGGCCGGCTAACGCACCTCCAGAGTTCAATAGTTCTTAGATTGGCAAGAGTTTGTATATGCTTTCCTTCGATACTATTTGCCACCTATACCACGATGTACTCGGTGTGGTAAGTTAACCTCCATAATTTGCGAGGACCGTGCCGATTGGGTTTAGATGTTTGTTATAGAGGTGATTTAGGCCGATGAGACCATCCCTTCCCATGATGTACCATGCGATAGGTAGGAGAGGTAGATTGGGTCCCAGGCGGTATATGATGCGTGACTATCCATCGAGAGGTAGTAGAGCTATGGTCCGGCCCTACGGGATCGACGGATTTTCATCATTTGTATGCCCTCCGGGACAAAGCTCACAGACACTAACAGGCCGTGGTAGGGTTAGAGGAGGATCATCCAGTTCGAGTAGTCCTCAGCATCCTATCTATGCACTGGCTGGACAACAGGACCTTGAGTCTTCCCTTGATGTTTTCACAGGTATATTATTAATATCTTCTCATGATATATGTGCATTGATTGATCCGGGTTATATATTGGCATATATTACTCCTTATATTGTCGATCGTATTGGGGTGAAAACTGAGCCAATTAAACCTTTCAAAGTATCTACTCTATTGGTAATCCCGTGATAGCTAGACGGGTGCATAGAAATTATGTGGTTGTAGTTTGCGATCGCATGACCATGGCTGATTTGATTGAGCTGAAAATGGTAGATTTTGATGTTATTATGGGCATGGATTGGTTGGCCTCCTGTTATGCCAATGCTGGTTGCAGAACAAAAATGGTTCATTTTCAGTTTCTCGGAGAACCAGTTTTAGAGTGGAAGGGTAATACAGCATCCCCCAGAGGTAGGTTTATTTTCTATCTCAAGGCAAGGAAGATGATTGCTAAAGGTTATATTTATCATTTAGTCGGGTTCAGGATATAGAGGCAAAGTCGCCAACTCTTCAATCTGTCCCTGTAGTGAATGAGTTTCTAGACATGTTTCCGGACGAGCTTCCAGGCCTTCCACCAGAGCGAGAGATTGATTTTGCTATTGATGTGTTACCAGACACTAAACCCATATCTATTCCTCCTTATAGAATGACTCCTGTAGAGTTGAAAGAGTTGAATGAGCAATTGAAGGATTTGCTTAAGAAAGGCTTTATTAGGCCTAGTTCGTCGCGGTGGGGAGCCCCTGTATTGTTTGTAAGGAAGAAAGATGGCTCCTTGAAAATGTGTATTGATTACAGACAGTTGAATAAGGTGACGATCAAGAATAAATATTCGCTCCTAAGAATTGATGATTTATTCGATCAGTTGCAGGGTGCTAAATGGTTCTCAAAAATAGATTTAAGATCCAGGTATCATCAGGTGAGAGTTAGGGAGAAGGATATTTCCAAGACGGTCATCAGAACCCTGTATGGTCACTTTGAATTTCGGGTAATGTTATTTGGATTGACTAATGCACCGACAGTGTTCAAGGATTTGATGAATAGTGTGTTCAGACCTTTTCTAAATTCATTTGTGATTGTGATTATCGACGATATCTTGGCATACTCCAGATCTGAGGCAGAACATGCAGATCACTTACGAACTGTCCTTAGAGTTTTTTAGGCTCGGGAGCTATTTGTGAAATTTTCAAAATGTGAATTTTGGTTGAATTCTGTGACTTTTCTGGGGTATATTATTTCAGTTGATGGAATTCGGGTGGATACCCAGAAGATTGAAGCTGTAAAGGCTTGGTCGAGACTTACTACACCTACGGAGGTTCGTAGTTTTCTGGGTTTGGCAAATTACTACAGAAGATTTTAGTAGGCTTTTCTTCTATTTCTACACCATTGACGAAACTGACTCAGAAATCAGCTAAATTTCAATGGACGGATGCTTACGAGTGTAGTTTTCAGAAGCAGAAAGATAGATTAACTTCGGCCCCGGTTCTGACACTTCCTGAAGGGTTGGAGGGCTATGTTGTCTATTGTGATGCTTCAGGAGTAGGGTTGGGTTGTGTGTTGATGCAACATGGTAAAGTTATTGCTTACGCTTCAAGGCAGTTGTGAAAACATAAGAAAAACTATCCAACCCATGACCTTGAGTTAGCCGCGGTGATTGATGCATTGAAGATGTGGAGACATTAATTGTATATTGTTCGTGTTGATACTTATATAGATCACAAGAGTCTCTAGTATATTTTCAAACGGAAAAAGTTGAACTTGTGGCAAAAGCAGTGATTGGAGCTGTTGAAAGATTATGATGTTAGTATTCTATATCATCCAGGGAAAGCGAACGTCGTGACCGATGCTCTTAGCCGTAGATCTTTGGGTAGCTTATGTGATATTCAGCCAGAGAAGCGAGAGTTAGCTCGTGAGCTCCAGTAGTTAGCTAGCCTAGGAGTTCAGTTAATGGACTCGGGCAATATGGGATTTACCATTCAGAATTCAGCTGTTTCATCATCCTTTGAGATTTCTGCAGATGGAGCTCTCAGGTGTCGAGGCAGATTGTGTGTTCCAGATATTGCAAGATTACGTCATCGGATTTTGAAGGAAGCCCATTGTTCCCGTTATTCTGTTCATCCAGGAGCGACAAAAATGTACCATGATCTTAAATCCATATATTGGTGGGACGGAAAGAAGAATGACATAACAGAGTTTATAGCTCAATGTCCTAACTGTCAATAGGTAAAAATTGAGCATCAGAAGCTTGGGGGGTTGGTGCAAGCCATGGAAATTCCAAGTTTAGAAATGGGAAGTGATTAATATGGAATTCATTATAGGCTAATAAGGCCAGATTTGATCCAGTAAGTAGTGGAAAAGGGTCAAACTTATTCAGGATCGATTATGGACAGCTCAGAGTCGTCAGAAATCCTATACAGATAATTGCCGACGAGACTTAGAGTTCCAAGTGAATGATTGGGCATTCTTGAAAGTGTCACCTATGAAATGTGTGATGAGATTTGTTAGGAAGGGCAAGCTTAGCCCTCGGTATATTGGGCCTTACAAGATTGTACGCAAGGTACGCCAGGTAGCTTATGAGTTGGATCTACCTTCGGACTTGGAGTCAGTCCACCCAGTCTTCCATGTGTCAATGCTTCGCAAGTGCATTGGAGATCCCTCCAGAATTGTGCCTGTCGATAATGTCTAGGTCACCGAGCAATTATCCTACGAAGAAGTTCCCATTGCAATTCTAAATAGGCAAGTTCGGAGGCTCAGAACCAAAGATGTAGCTTCAGTTAGAGTTTTATGAAGAAACAATAATAGGGAAGAGATGACTTAGGAAGCTGAGGAAGATATGAAGTTCAGGCATCCGCATTTATTTCCACTCCCCGAGGAGATTCAGGCAGAGGCACCATTGTCCTCAGGTATGTAATGCCTTCTTTCGATGATTTCTTGGTCGTATGTGGCCATTATTGTTGTTGTTGTTGTAGCCCTGTGAGGCAATATATATTTTGGGTTGCTGTGATAGGATGGTAGTGGCATATTACAGGGGAAACTTTGGCGAAATTTTTGTAGAGTCCCTAACAACTTAACATTCGAGGACGAATGTTCTTAAGGGGGGAGGAATGTTACATCTTGGAAATTTCATGTCATTGCATTATGAGTAAACTAACACAAGCCTCAAGTGGACATGAAGCCCTTAAAAGTTTAGGGAGTGTATTTGATAACTTCAAGTGTGTACCTTAAGGTTTTGGAGTCATATGAAGCGGCGGAAGTAAGTTGTTAAGGGATTGGAAGAATTGAGTCATGTTTTGGGAAGATTTCATATCATTTGAGTTACACATTGCTTAGAATTACTTTGAGGGGCAGCTATAGGGACCCTTATATTGTTAGTGAAGTTTTATATAAGTTCCAAGAAGGTTCCATAAGGATTGGAGGTCAAACGAATCGAAAAGAACACGATTTCGCAAAACCGGAGAAGTTGGGGAAGTATGCGGTCAGATACTGAGTATGCTGGGCCTCATACAAGCTGAAACCCCCCATTTTGGGTTATCTTACTTCCCAAAATCACCCCCAAGTGGTGAAGGGACTATGCGGCCTCATACTCAGTATGCTAGGCCGCATACTCACCGCAAATTGGAGCGGGATGCGATTTTTGCAACCTTTTTAAATCCCCAAAGACCTCATTTCCATTCCAACTTCCCACATTTATTTCCCCACACTTATAGAGGCTTTTTAATAGTTCCTAAAGGTTCCCTATCACTCCACACCTTTCCATAGCATCAAGAGAGAATATGAACATCAAAACCCAAAGAGAATCCATGGAAAGTGATTGTTCTTGCTTCTCTTCAAAGTTGTGATAAACTTGGTCTTGAAAACAGTTGGGGAAGGTTAAGTTCTTTTATAATAAGGTATGATCTTCTTATTATTTACATGATTGAGTTGATATAAAGGTTTAGTAACTCTTGGAAAGGAAAAGAATTAAAGTGGAGAAGTCATAAATGTTGAAGTGAAGAAGATGACTATGAGATGAATTTGAAAAAGGGATTTTGGATGAATTTGAGATTGAATTGAATGTAACTTCTTGAATATGGTATTGTGAACGTTATTATTGTTGTTTGGGAGTTGATTTGTAATTTGGTGGAAGTTGACAAAATAGGGGAAACGCTGCCCAAATTTTGTTAGTTCGTTAATTATACTAGTTTGAACTTAAGATTATTTTTAAGACTTAACCTTTGTATGAATCTTCCTGAATGTAGATTCACGAGCTTGGGAGGAGAACGTTAAGTAGTTAAGGAGATGTAAAGGTATGTGAAGGCTATCCTTTTCTTTCTTTTGGCATGTCTCTGATGTAAGTTAGACATAATAAAAGTCCTAAGCTTGATTATATTCATGATAACCGAGAACGTCCTTGATTCTTATTCACTCCTTGATAGTAGAGCTTGTAAGCATAATGAAGGGTCTTTTCGCACGTATTTTTTATTCCAAATAAGTTGCTAGTATGTTCTAGGATGACATAAGGTATACGACGATAGTAGGGCCATAGAATTACCTTGCGTTATTCAAGTGAATTCTAATACATACCTTACTTGAAAGGTTGTCGTTTACAAATCATATGTAGGATTTGGTCTCCAGATAAGGTATAGTTAATCAGATAGCTTCCTCAACACTATGTGTACTTCCTGAGGGACTTATATGCACTTAGTATTTATTCGACATTTAAAAGTTAAATAGAAATGCGATAGTACTTTACATAAGTTGAGGATAGGCAACATATACATTATATATAGATCGGGTTGCACGTTCCGCAACATATACATTATATATGGATCGGGTTGTACGTTCTGCAACATATACATTATTTATGGATCGGGTTGCATGTTCCGTAATATATACATTATATATATGGACCGGGTTGCACGTTCCGCAACATATGAATTATATATGGATCGGGTTGCACGTTCCGCAACATATACATTATATATGGATCGGGTTGCACGTTCCGCAACATATACATTATATATGGATCGAGTTGCACGTTCCGCAACATAGACATTGTATATATGGATCAGGTTGCATGTACCGCAACACAAGGCCAGATGACGTTAAAATAATAAAATAATCAAATTATAGCATTGCCTGTGAGCGTAGTTGAGGTTTCCAGAGTATAAGAGTACTTCAATAAGTTAAGGTGTCAGGTTATATTCTTATCTTCTCCTCTTATGATATATGTTTTTGTATTATGCTTCATGCCTTACATACTCAGTACATTATTCGTACTGACGTCCTTTTGTTTGTGGACGTTGCATTCATGCTCGCAGGTAGGCAGGGGGGCGGATCAGGTCCTTAAGTGCTTCATCAGCTATCTCTCAGGAGTGCTCTATTTGCCTCGGAGCTGCAGTCTAGTGGTACTATTCTTTTATGTACATATGGGCATGGCGGGGTCCTATCCCGTCCTTGTGATACTATGCACTCTTTGTAGAGGCTCGTAGATAGATGTGTATAGTTAGAGGTCTCATAACCTTATCGGTCTATATTTTGTATATCATTTTTTGTAGCCTTGTCGGCTTGTATATATGGGCATGGTTAATGATGTTTATATAGATGCGCCAATGTTGGTTGGAACTTGTGCCCCTTTTGGTTCGTGATAATTATGAGTTAGCCATGTGGCTCACCTTCATGTGGTTATGAGAATATGTTAAGAGGTGCTCGGTAGGTTAGCTCCGGCTACCCGTCATGGCCCTCCGGTTGGGTCGTGACAACTTTGGCAGATGATCATAGTTGATCTCAATCCATTTGTCAATGATTTCTCCAGATCATTTTTTCTTCATGCCAATGTTTACCCTTTGAGGAAAATCACTAAGCAAGTCGACTTCCACCTTGATCCTTGCACAGCTTGGCCTGGTTTGATTCTTAGTAGCCATATTAACTTGCAAAGGCTTACCAACTGCTGATGCAAGGGTAAAAACAGTTTCTTTTACGAAGAAATTAGGAGGCAAATATGGAAAGGAGATCCATGCAATTGCTATTGTCGTCTTCACATCAGGATCAAACCATGGATCCCGTTTAAGGGTTCTCATAGGATACCACCAATTCTGATGATTAATATAGAAAGCAGGCTTTGACAATAAATTCACATAATCTTCCACAAGAGTTGGACGTATCAAAACATACCTATTCCTCAACAAACCAATAGAATAGTCTCATTTGAATTCACATTATTTTGGAATAAGTTTACGTAACTCTTTTATGTCTGGCCAGCCATAAGAAAACTTTCTAACGATTGCATATTGTAAATTTTCACGTAGAATCATCTGCTCAATCTCCTCCTCATCCCACAGAAATTTGGGTTCTCCATGCAAATACATAATCTTCCTTTGTGACAATGGAGGGAAAGAAACATTTGTTTGTATTGGTTTTACTGCATTTACATATGATTGGGGCTGCATGGGTTGCGGTGTAGGGTTTGAGGGTGTCAAAGAGAGCTGGACAACCTCCGGTGGAGGCTGTGTGGCGGCCATGGTGGCCTGAAGAAGGTAGGAACAATTTTAGGGTTGCAGCTAGGTTAGGGTTTCTCTAGAGAGCATTTTTTTCATTCTAAGGACATTTTTTTTATGTACCTTTTCTCTAAAAAAAAAAACCATTTCCATGGAAACCCTTAATTTTCTACTTTAGAAATCATGAATTTGTACTTGGAATCACTCAAATCTGAGCTTTATATCTTCTAAAATGGGTTATGAAAGTGAAAATTGAAATGGTGGTTATAAGTTTCTATCAAGGCCTATTGTTCTTCGCGAAAGTGGCACAATCATCGCGAATCTGACCCTGAATCGGCCCACCTCATCACGATCGCAACAAGCCTATCGAAAACCCAATGGGTCGGATTGACTCGGCTCAGCCTCTCTTCCTTCTTCGCGAATGCGAGCCCAAGCTCATGATCGCAGCTACCCCAGGCCCACGAAATCTCTCGAACCCGATCGTGTAAAAGGAAACCAGCACAGCAAAAACCAGAAAATTTGGTTTCTTCCAAATCCCGAACTAACACCCGAATCCCATTCGGAATCACCCGGACACAAACCAAATATGCATTTCAGTCATAAAACATGTTATGAACTTGCTCAGGCACTCAAAATTTCCAAAAGAGTTGACCTTGGTAAACCCCCAAAACATCAAAATCCTAACTTTCCAACCAATGACCCAAATCACACCCGAACGCCTCACGACCCAAACCAACTATACTACCAAGTCAAAAATCATGTTCCAGACCTAACAGAGCTATCAGAATTTTATTTTGGACTCGTTTACTCAAAAGTCAACTATCGGTCAAATATTTCCCAAAATCAAACTTAAGAACTCCAGAACAAGGATTTCCTTTTCGATGCTAATCTGATTGCCTCAATAACCATGCCACCTATCCCCGCTATTAAAAATGCCAAACTAAAACTAAAGAAACGGTCATTTAAGGCCAAGTATGTAAAGTCACCAAAACGACCTAACGGGTCGTTATACAACTCTAACTCATAAGTTACTTGCCTGATCCTTCGTAGGATCCTGTCTGGCCTAATATATCGGGGATTAAGCTCCCATTTCTTCCCAAATATCATAACGCCTTTCATAGGCAAAACTTTTAGAAACACCCAATCATCAATCTGAAACTCTAAGACTCTACGTTGCATGTCTGCATAGGACTTTTGGCGACTCTGAGGCGTCATCAAATAATCCTGAATCCATTTGACCTTCTCCATAGCTTGGTGGACCAAGATTGGTCCTAACATCTCAGCTTCGCCAGCTTCGAACCAACCAATTGGTGACCTACATTTTCACCCATACATAGCTCTATACGGTACCATCTTGATACTTGCGTGATAACTGTTACTATATGAAAATTCAATGAGAGGCAAGTGATCATCCCCATTACCTTTAAAATATAGGACACATGCCCTCAACATATCCTCAAGTTCTTGAATAGTGCACTTTGCTTGGCCATCTGTCTAAGGATGAAAAGTTGTACTGAGGTTTACCTTTGTGCCTAGTCATTTCTAAAAAAAAATTCCAAAAAGTTATTGTAAACTGGGTACCACGATCTGAAATGACGGATACTGGAATCCATGCAATCTGATACTTACTGAATATACAACTTGGCATAATCCTCTGCTAAATCGGTGGTCTTTTCTAGCAAAAAGTGGGCTGACTTGGTAAGTCGGTCTACAATCACCCAAATCGAATCATGCTTCCGAAATGAGCTAGGTAAACCTGCTATGAAGTCCATATTTATCATCTCCCACTTCCAAATGGGAATATCTATGTTCTTAGACAAACCACCAATCCTCTGGTGCTGGGCTTTCACTTGCTGACAATTCGGACACTTGGCCACAAAATCTGCAACATTCTTTTTCATGTCATTCCACCAATAAATCTCCTTGAGGTCATGATACATCTTTGTGAAACCTAGGTGAATAGAGTACTTGGAATTGTGGGCTTCTGACATTATTTGCTCTCTAAGCCCATCTACATCTAGAACATATAATCTGCCTTGGTACCTCAGAGTACCATCGTCTCCCCCTTGTTCAAAAGCCACCATCTTATGCTTGTGAATCCCCTCTTTTAGATGCAATAAGTAGGGATCACTAAACTGTTTCTCCTTCACTTCGGCTACTAAGGAGGATTCAGCCTTATTCCGAACAACAACTCCACCATCTTTAGAGTCCAAAAGTCAAACTCCAAGATTAGGTAAGCGGGGGACTTCCTTCACCATAGTTCTCTTGCCTTTCTCAACATGAGCTAAACTTCCCATGGAACGTCGACTAAGAGCATCAGCTACCATATTCGCTTTCCATGAATGACAGAGGATATCTACATCATAATCCTTGAGCAATTCGAGCCATCTTCTCTATCTAAGATTCAGCTCCCTTGCTTGAAAATATACTGAAGGCTCTTGTAATCTGTGAAAATATCAATGTGAACCCCATACAAGTAGTGACACCAAATCTTTAATGCTACCAACTCTAAATCATGAGTTGGATAATTATTTTCGTGAGGCTTAAGCTGTCTAGACGCATAAGCTACAACCTTGCCATGCTGCATTAAAACAGATCCAAGACCAACTCCTGAAGCATCAAAATATACTATGAACCCTTCGATTCCCTTTGATAGTATCAAAACTAGAGCAAAAGGTAGCCTTGCCTTCAACTCTTCGAAACTTCGCTCACAAGCATCTGACTATTGGAACTTGACTTTCTTCTGAGTCAATTTAATCAACAAAGCTGATATAGAGGAAAAACCTTCTATGAAATGCCTGTAATAGCCCGCTAGAGCCAGAAAACTTTTATATCAAATGCTGAGGTAGGTCTGGGCCAATTCTTTACTGCCTCGATTTTCTGGAAATCTACCTTCGTGCCATCACCTAAAATGACATGTCCTGGAAATACTACTGATTTTAGCCAAAAATCACACTTTGAAAATTTTGCATATAGCTTGCAGTCCTGGAGTGTCTGCAATACTATTCTAAGATGTTCTGCATGGTCAGTCTCACTATGGGAATATACCAGGATGTTATCAATAAACACAATGACGAATAAGTTGAGATAAGGCTTGAAGACCCTGTTCATGAGATCCAAGAAATCTATTGGCGCATTCGTCAACCCAAACAACATCACCAAAAACTCAACATGCCCATAATGATTCCTGAAACCTATTTTCAAGATATCAACTTCCTTAACCTTCAAAAAAGCGATGGTACTTTTATCTGAGGTCAATCTTGGAATAATATTGGGCACCCTAAAGTTGATCGAACAAGTCATTAATTATGGGAAGTGGGCATTTGTTCTTGATGGTAGCCTTATTCAACTAACAGTACTCAATGCACATATGCAAGGATCCATCTTTCTTTCAAATAAACAATATCGGTGCGCCCTAAGGTGAGACACTTGATCTAATAAATCCTCTATCAAGAAGGTCTTACAACTAGGCTTATAGCTCTTTCAACTCTGCTGGAGCCATTCTGTATGGTGGAATACATATCGTCTTAGTGTCGAAAAGTACATCAATTCCAAAGTCAATCTCCCTATCAGGAGCAACTCCAGCAAGATCTTCAGGAAATACTTCTGGAAACTCATTAACAATTGGTACGTACTGGAGGGTTGGGACTTAAGTCTCTGCATCCCTGACTCGAAATTGGTGATAGACATACCCCTTAGAGATCATCTTTCAAGCTTTAAGATAGTAAATAAACCTACCCTTAGGCACCACTGCATCACCCTTCCATTCTAAAACTGGTTCACCAGAAAACTCGAAACTTAGTATCTTGGTTCTACAACCCACTGTGGCATAAAATGATGCCAACCAGTCCATGCCCATGATTACATCGAAGTCTACCATTTTCAATTCTACTAAGTCTGCTACGGTATTACAATGGTACACTCTAACTGAACAACCCCTATACGCACATCTAGCTATAACTGACTCTCCAACTGGAGTAGACACTTCATAGGGTTCATGTAACTTTTCTGTCTCAATTCTAAATTTCTTAGCAGTAAATGAGCTACATAAGATAGGGTGGATCCTGGATCCATAAGGACATAAACATCAAAAGTGAAGACTATTAATATACCTGTGACAACATCTGCACGAGCCTCGGTGTCCTGACAACCTTCCAGTGCATACAAGCGATTCTGACCTCCATCCATATTACTGGACATTGCTGCAACACACCCTGATTGGGCTTGAGAATTTCAAGGAGCTGCTATATTTGTGGACTGAGCCACATTACCTCTAGTACCTTGTTTCACTAATAGGCAGTCCCTTAGCTAGTGACCCTGCTTGCCATACCCAAAACACAAATCTATGACCGAATGATACACCCCTTGGTGTCTCCTATCACACTTGTTGCACATAAGATTCTGAAAATCTCTGTGGCCCATATTGGCCTGCAACTGAGAGCCTGGTGCTCTGAAACTCTGTTTCTAGCTAAATTGACCTTTTTGATCATATTTGGACCTGGCACTAGTGCATTGACTGCAAATGAAGTGGGTCCTGATGACCTCCTTTCGAAAAACTGTCTGTCTCCACCTCCTTGAGATCCTTCATGATTAAAGTTTCTTGTAGACTGAGCTCTTTTGCTGATTTTTTTTACTTTTTCTTTCTACAATTCCTCATCCCTCTTCCTGTCCTCAAATCTCTTCTAAACCTATTCAATGAACTCATCATATTCCCCTTCTTAAGTACGTTGTTGCTATCCGACTTTCACATTCATAATACAACTGCCCCTTCTTAGGCGGCATGTACTTTATTCAACTTTCAATATTATCTCAAGTCTCATTCATTACTATCAGACACTTCACAATTAAATCCCAATGGGTAATCATCCTAACTCGGACCTTTAACTCTCTGCTCGTCGCTTACGCATTCGATATGTACAAAATTCAATATGAAGAGAAAGTTACTTACTGCTCTAAGCTTCATAGGACGATCTAGAGGAGAAAGAAGTGAGACAATCCTGAATGTTTTGGTAGTCAGCCATTTACATGTATGGCATGCACACGCATATAAAAAAAACTCCACTAGACACGGCTTTATACTCCCTAGGACACTGGAACCTAGTGCTCTAATACCAAGCTTTGTCACGCCCCGAATCATGGCCTGGGTATAACACAGCACTCGGTGCCTACCTGCATGTGATCAAGTGAACCACATGGCTGGCTGAATCAATATGAAAAATATTCTGATGCGGAATATAATATATAAATATGATGAGCTGCTGAAATGTCTAACTAAATAATCACAAATGCAGAATAAGTCGGACGTGTAAAAACATCACTAACATGGCTAACACAAAAGCCTACTAAACACTGACCGACTGTTGTTCTAGTCTATGAAGCCTCTGAAGAATAATGAAGTACTAACAGTTTACCGGGACAAAGCTCCCGATATGCCAGACTGTCTAATGTAGTGAACGACAGTAAATAAGATAACGCCCTAAAGGATACTAGGGTTCACCAAGCAGTTGATACGAGAACCCTAGCGAGCAAATCCATCGTCTTATAAATCAGTACGTACATCATGAAATTCAGGCCCCAGACAAAAGGGATGTAAGCACATTTGAATTGGACTTGTATGGAAAACCAACTGAGGGAACAAATAGTTGTGGGGTGCTCGGGGAAGGTTGCTCAAATCAATAAACATGAACATACTGAAACTAAAATATACTGATAGCTGAACTGAACAAGAGAAGTATAGTCATAAGTACTCCCTGTTCTGAATATGAAATCACCTGTTTTAACTAAATTTTTATTCTGTGGCCTCAGACCTAAAAGTAAGTGCATAAATCTATGGCCTCGGGCCCAAGTACACGTATCCATAAACTGTTGCCTCGGGCCTAAATGCTAGTGTTTAACATTCAATGATTCATATTAGGAACTCAGAACCATACTATAATGCATAACACTGGAATATTAAACATTACCTTACTGAGACATGTATTCATGAACTGATTATGGAGTTTAAAGCATTAACTGCTCACAAGCATACTGAGTTTTCAGGACTGATACCCATGGGATATCAAACATGAGTCTATACCGATTATGTACTGAGTTCACGACATTCAGAATGATAATCATGAACGTATTATGAAACTATATCGTTTAGAGACTAGAAGTTCTGGAACTCTTTATGTAACTAAAGCCTAACTATATTTTTTAGGCAATTCATAATAATCGTAAAAGAGTGAGGTGTAGGGACAATCATTAACATTCTCACACGTAGAGAATTAGCCTTACATACCTCAATTCCGGAATTTAGCGTCCTACAATCGTCGTCACCTTTCGACTTTAATCTATAGTAATTTATGTCAAAGGGAATCAATATTAGTAATAATACTCATGTTTTGGTCATCTAAGCATTTTATCAAACACTTGGTGGGCATGAAGCTCCACAAACTCTCGTTAATGGTGTTTCAACACCCAACAACTCGTTCTCTTGCTTCTAGATGATTCTACAATCTCATAATGCTACAATTATCATCATCCCTCATCACCCATAAGATAAACAACACCCTTAATCAACAATCAACAACCCAAATATAATCGTTCATGCATTTCTATCAAACCCATCAACTCATATCTCATGAATTCATAGTTTATAATCACCAATACAAATCTATAATCGATTAAAGGATGAATGTATTACCTTTTTTACGTCTAATTCTCTTAAATTCGGATTCTAGGGTACATTTATCCAAAACAAAGTCTCAATAGATTATCTATAGATTTGAAGGGTTTAATCATGCTGATAAGGTCCTGGGTAATTGAAATCAACTTAGAATCATGATTGAAACTTACCTTGAAGTAGTCTTGAGGCTTGGGACGAGTTCTATCTCCTTCTAGGTCATTTTTTGCGCTTCGGGAAGTTGGGGAAATAAACCCCGACCCCAGATATATATTAAATGCGAAACTGAAAAATCCTGACATGTGTGGCACTTGTGAGTCGCATGGGTGTCGTACAAGGCTTAATCTTTGTCAATAACCGCGCGTGGCCTCTGTGCAGCTCCTTCGTAAATTGAAGCATAATTTCTGGTACAGATATTCGTTAATGACCCATTCGATTATTTAGGCATTTTTACCCATTTACCCCTGTTGAACCTTCCCCTAGCTTCGTTAGAGTGTGTTTGGCTCGTAGGGAGGGTAGCGCAGTTCTCGAGATGATCGGGTGTGTCTTGGTTGATTTTGAGGAATTTAGAAGCTTTTAAGTTGAACAAGTGAAAAGGAGTTAACCAAAGAGTTGACTTTTGGGTAAATGAGTCTTTTTGAGATTTTCATAAGTTCCATTAGATCCGAAAGGTTGATTATAACTTGGTAGGATAATTAGTTCGGTTCTCGAGGAACTCGGGGGTGTTTTGGTCCTTTGGTAGGAAAGCTTGTTTTGGCCATTTGGGGGTTGACCAGGTCAGGATGACCTCTTTTGGGAATTCCGAGGGCGTGGGTGAATTCGTAGCCTATTTTTATAGTGGGTTGCATGTTTGGTTTGTATCCGGGAGGTCTCGAAAGAGTTTCAAGTTTTGGGTTGAACTTGGTGAAAAACCAGATTTTTGCTGGTTTCTGTTGTACCGCATCTGTGTACATGGGGCCGCCTCTGCAGGGTTTGGTCCGCAGGTGTGAGAATGTGGGAAACCTGGGGAGGCCTCATCTGCGAGATGCTCCCCGCGTCTGAAATTCGGGTTCTTAAGTGAGGCCGCTTTTGTAGAGAATTCTCCGCAGATGCAAGCCCGCACCTGCGAGGGATGGTCCACAGGTCCTTCACAAGTGCGGGATGACTAGATCAGAAAGTCTCATCTAATCACATCTTTTCCAACTTCGAACCCCATTCTCCCTAACTCATTTCTAAGACCAAATAGCTCGGTAAATGAGTAAATGAAAGGGTTTCTCAAGATATTTCTTTGGGGTAAGCTCCCTATTCTTGTTTTATGATTTCATCTTGGAATAATTAATTTCATGGTGGGAAGCTTGTTTTGAATGAAGGTTTGATGACTTATAAACCCTAGTTTTGTAAATGGATTTTCTTAACTAATCATGGATAGTTTTGAAAGAATTTCATAGTTTTTAGCTTGGTAAAGCTTGGGTAAGTTATTTCTAACTCTAATTTTGATTTCAAAAGGATTAATTTATGGGTTTTTCCCATAATCGGGGTTTTGATTATTGATGAAATTAAGGCTCATTTGGGGTTAGAATTGCATAAACTTGAGATTATAACTATTTAGATTTTGGGTAATCTAACTTTCCAATAAATTTTTTATTTTTCCCTTGTGGGCACGGGGTCATTTTTGGAGTCATTTTAGAAGTATTTCGATATTTGTGTCCTTAGACTTATATACTACCGTAGAATATTAATTTGATAGACTTTGACCCTTCTGAGGCGATCCGAAAGAGGAAAGCCCAAGTGGAATAGTTCATGGCACCTGTTCGGCACCGAGGTAGGTTACGGCTTACTTATGTCTAGACTCTGGTTAGTGAAACGTATGTACATAGTAGTTGTTGATAGGAAAAGCATGATAGGCCTTGGGGTATGGTTGTGGTAATAAATCCACTGGTTTGGTATGGATGTTTTTGTGTGGGTTTGTAGCCATGTTTGTTGTACTTTTGAACTAATTATATTCATCTTGTCTCTTGATATCTCACTAAGCTCATAGAAAGGAAGGATAATGTTGACAAATTGACTCTTGATATGTATCTCATGGAAAGTAACTGTGGAGATTACGATGTGTTTTGTTGTTCAAGTTGATATCATGCATGGCATGCATCCCATATTTCTTATGGTTGTTGATATGATTGTGATTGGTAATGATGACAAGTGAGAGAGTAAAGCCTCCGAGGTCTTTTTTGGAGAGCTTAAAAGAGAGATGAGAGCTCGTGATCCGAGGTCTTTACCGGATCAAGATGAGTACTCGTGATCCGAGGTCATTTACCGGAGCGAGAGAGTGTTCGTGTCCGAGGTCATTTGCCGAAACGAGGGTACATGGACTTCGCAGGTGCCCCATAGATCATGACTTTGTGGCATTACCCTTAGCATGTGTGTATGGATATGAAAAGTTGGCCATTGCATTGCGTTGCATCTACAGTCATTCATTTATTCTTGACTGTTTACATGGCATTTCATACACTTCATCTGATCTCACATATGCTAAACATGTTCCATGATTGTACTTGATTGCTTATCTATTCTACTTGTTAATTTCTGTCTATTTATATGCGTGAACTAATCGTTGTTGGCCTATGATACCCACGAGTACGTGTGTTTGTACTCATACTACTCTTTTTGCACTTTTTCTTGAGTGCAGATTTCGTCACTGGTTCTACTTCCCGACCTCGCGAGTGATTCTGAGGCCTTCTTGTTAGAGATTTAGGGTGGGCCACTGTCAGATCCTTCAGCCCGAATTTCCTTCTCTTTGTATCTGTCTACTTGATTTTTAGGTTATTATCTTGTATTTATAAGACTTGCTCTAGTATTCAGACATTGTATTAGTGTTAGTAGCTCTTGTACTAGTTTCAGACTAAATCCTTGGGTTTGTACTATTTCCTTACTTCCGCACTTACATTACTATATATAACTATTGTGACTTGGTTATTCTACTTTTACTTTCGTATTTCTTGGATTTAATGATGTGTTATAAGGGAAGGGTTCGCTCACCAGGAGAGATAGTGTGGGTGCCCTCACGAGCCACGAGTTGGGCCGTGATAAGTTGATATCAGAGCCATAGGTTTACCGGTCTTAGAAGTACAAGAGAAATGTTTGGTAGAGTCTTGCGGATCGGTACGGTGAGCTCCGTACTTATCTGCGAGAGGCTATAGGACATTTAGGAAACTTCCATTTTCTTCACTTATTTCGTGCTACTTTATTCAAATTGATATCTAGACGATTCAAATGGGTATCTGACTTCTATTCCTATTTCTCTCATATATGGTGAGGACACGCATTTACGGGCCGCGAGAGATGAGGCCGATTTTCATGCGCCGAGACCGAGCCTGCTAGAGACCATGGTGAGGTAGAGGTCACAAAGACCGCCCCGGGGAGAACACCCGTGGCCGGCTGCCCGAGCTAGGTCTCAGACGCCTCGAGCCATTATTTCAAGATAATAATGATCCCATGGAGAGGACGAGCCGGGACAACCCGGGCTCAACCTCGTAGGTTATTTTCACACACAGTATTACGGTGCCGCCATGGTTCGCATCTTGAGTCTACTTGAGGGGTTGACCCACGCGGGCGTCAATCCAGCTACACCAGTGGGTGTTAGACTAGAGCCAGATGACAAACCCTAGAGCAGTATCAGGCACACGGTGCACAGCCTGCCGTAGCTATGGCACCCCGTATTGATGAGATTCCACCGCCTGCGTTTGCTCCTAGGCAAGATATGTTTGCGAGGTTTACCAAGATAAAGCCGCGAGAATTTTATGGTACCCTTGGAGAGAATGCTTATGAGTTCATCGTTGATAGTCATGAGGCTTCACAAGTTAAGTGTGGTGGAGTCGCATGGAGTTGACTATGTTTCTTTCCAATTGCGTGGGGATGCAAAAATGTGGTGGAGGTCCTATATTGAGTGTCGACCAGCTGGGTCGCCACCTTTGACTTGGACCCAGTTCTATCAGGTGTTTCTAGAGAAGTACGTCCCCTATACTTTGAGGGATAGGCAGAGAGATGAGTTCCACAGTCTAGAGTAGAGAGGGATGTCGGTCACAGAGTATGAGTCCATATTTCATTCCTTGACTCGTTATGCAGTTCATTCACTCCCCACCAAGGTAGAGAGAGTGAGGAGGTTCGTCAAGGGGTTGGTGCTTTTTTTGAAGCTGGCGATCTTACAGCTAAGGGCTTCTGGGTCTTCTTTTGCAGTCTACGGTTGATCATGCTACTGAGGTAGAGTCTGCAAGGATTCAAGCTCATGGTGAGAGTGATGACAAGAGGATCCGCCAGTTCGGCAATTTCAGTGGTTCATCTTCTATGGGTTGGGGCCATTTGGGCAAGCTCCATTAGTACCATTCTGGCTGCCCCATTCAGTAAGCATCAAAGATTTCAGCTAGTGGCCCTTCTAAGCAGAATGGATTCACTTCTCGACAGACTTCTCGAGGTTTTTAGCCTCGACCCTCAGACCGTGTAGGTGTTGCATCTCCCGTTTATGTCGCAAGAAAGTTTTTGTCTTATTGCTGGTATATGCCCTTAGTATGGAAATCCGCACTCGAGTTTTGAGATATTAAGTGCTTCACCTCGTGTGCACCAAAATATGGGTAAGTGTCCTTCGCAATATAATAGGGTTGGGAGTTAAACGGATCGAATCGTCGCAAGCTGGGGGACTCAGGGAATTGGCAGGAACCAATCCCCTTAAACGGACCGTCGACGTGTCGACGATGGCGTCAACCCATGCCGTCAACACACCGCCATCTCTGAATCTCAGGTGAAGCAGGGACGGTGCAAGTCGACGGATCGTCGACCTGATTGTCGACCCGCTATCGCTGGGTCTATTTTGCCCCACCTATATATATGGAGCCCTCACGTTTTACTTCATTATTTTCCACTCCCAAACCGGAGAAAGCTCTAGAATATTTCCTCTTTATCATTTCCATCATATTAGTGGGGAATTGGGTATGATCCGAGTCCCGTAAACCTGAGCTTGTGAAGAAGAAGGTGGTTTTTGTGGGTTTCATTAAAGTTGCCCTTGGGGAGTTGGAGTTGAAGTTGATCCTTGGAATCTTAGACCCCTAAAGGTATGTAAATGATTCCTACCTTTGTACTTAAGTTAATTACTAAGAGTTTTAGTGGTTTTAAGTAAAGAGAAGATAGCTATGAAAGTGGTAAGTTGATGAAGGGTAAGATGGTGATTAGGGGCTGTTTTAAGAGATGATTGGGAATGGATTTGGGTATATCTTGATATGTAAGTGTTGTCATTGTTGTTGTTGATATTGTGGTTGATGTTGGATTGAATTGGGAGTTGAAGGATTGTTAAGTTTACAAGGGGAATGTTGTCCACAATTCGTTAAGCTCTTTTTATATTTAAAATGGTTAATAAGTGAGGTAAATAAGTCTAATTAAGGCCTATGTTATCTTGATTGTAGACTTACAATTTTGAGAAGTAGAAGTTGGACGATTAGATACACTTCAAGGTATGTTAAGGCTATTCCTTCTTCATTTTGGCATGATCCTATGTTATGAGCCAACAAGTAATTGAACGAGCTTCCATATTACTCAACTCTTAGAACCACTAGGAGTACTCCAGTCTTTGATATTCCTATACCCCGTGTGATTGTTCCCTCTGTTCATGGGTCTTGAGATTACTTTTGTTGATGATGTTAGCTCAAAGGTTGTCCATCGGAGGTAATATAACCTTATGTCACTCCGAGAGTTCTATGTATACATTGCAGTTATGCATTGCGTTCATATACATATGCATATTGACCCATGACCAGAAGGCGTTATATACGCGTGTGTTATATGTATATGGGGTGTGGGGAAAGGGATAGGGGTTATATACGCATTACCACCTGATCAGCTGGTGCACCTTGATGATGATATATGGATCGGACCGTACGTTCCTCGGCATTATTATATGATATATGAATCGGCCGTACATTCCTCGGTACTATTATATTGGATATGGATCGGGCTGAACGTTCCTCAGCACTATGACCTACATTTATGTATATGAGCATGATTATCATTGAGAGCATGCATATTATGCGCCCACAGAGGCATTGTTTGTTATACAGATTTATGCAAATACTTATGGATACTCGTTCATACAAATGCATACAAAGTTGTATAGATATGATCAGATATTTAGTCATACAGATGCAGTCAGACAGTCATTTCAGCTTATGAGTTTTAGATTTCATTCATGATTCTTATTTATATGTTACTCTTATGCTTTACATACTCAGTACATTATCCGTACTGACTTCCCTATTGCTCGAGGAGCTGCGTTCATGCCCGCAGGTTCAAGTTGAAAGACAGGCGGTCCAGCTTAGTAGGACCTCTACCCAGTGGTGGTTAGTACGCTCCATTTGATCCGGAGCTGCAGTCTATTTTGGCATGCCATTCTTTTGAGATGTATATGCACATGGGTATGACAGGACCCTGTCCCGTCCTTTCTACAGGTTTATTCCAGTAGAGATCTATTGAGCTTGTATGTATCTGACAAATAATGTAGCCTTGTCGGTTTCTATTCTTTTGTGTACGACATTTAGCGGCCCTGCCCCGCATGCATTGTTCTTTCTAGTTCACGCGCGTGCGCGTGCGTGTGTGTGTGTGTGTGTACGCAAATTGCATGTAGATCATGATGTCCTACTTTCTCCATGAGTTAAGAAGTTTTCCTTCATGATTTGTTCGATTTCGAGCGATGCCTCGCAAGAAAGCTACAAACTACTCGTAAGGGCAAGAGAGCTTTAGGCTCGGGATGAGATTCTGAGAACCCGTCAATCGCATACCCCGCCTGCATATATATATATATATATATATATATATATATATATCAAAACAACTTTAAGGACTATCAATCATCTGTGCATATGAGCATGTATATATATACATATATAGAAAACAACGACCGACACGGCTGCTACATACTGTACATCAAAAGAGTGGAAGCCGACAAGGCTACATCAAGTCTAACTATACTCAACTGTCTACAGACCTCTACTGGAGCATCAACTGTAGAAGGGACAGGACAGGTCCTCGCCGTACCCGTATACATATACATCAAACATAACATACCAAAATAGACAGCAGCTCCGGAACGAGTGGAGCGCACCACCGACAGCTGAGAAGAGGCTCTACTGAGCTGGATCGCCTTTCTGTCTATCTGTACCTGCGGGCATGAACGCAGCCCCCCGAACAATAGGGGAGTCAGTACGGATAATGTACCGAGTATGTAAGGCATGAGAGTAACATACACATAGGAGTCATGAAGAAAATCTGAAACTCATAAGCTAAACTGACTGAATGCATCTGTAAGTCTGATTATCTGAACATGTCTGTATACCTTTGCTTACTGAAATTGCCTCTGAGGGCGTATGATATGCATAGGTCATAGTGCCGAGGAACGTATGGCCCGATCCATATCCCATATAATAGTGCCGAGGAACGTACGACTCAATCCATAAATCATATAGTCCCCTTCGGGCATCATAATCATCATCCTTCGGCATCATAATCATCATCACCGTGCCCTTTTCCCATACCCCACATACATATAATATACGCGTATATAACGCCTTGCCCTTTCCCCATACCCCACATACATATAATATACACGTATATAATGCCTTCTGGTCATGGGTCAATATGCATATATATAAATGAATGCAATGCATAAATGTGAACTAACATAATCATAATACAAAACTCAGGACCCATGAATAGAAGGGACAATCATAAGAGGGGTACATGAACATCAAAGACTAAAGTACTCCTAGTGCTTCTAAGAGTAGAGTAATATGGAAGCTCGTTTACTCGTTGTTCGCTCATATCATAGGATCATGCCAAAAGAAAGATAAGGAAAGCCTTAACATACCTTTTTGGTCGCCTTAACTTTAACTACTCAACGCTTGGCCTCCCAGGCTCGTAAATCTATATTCAAGAAAATTTATACTATTGTTAGACTCATCTTCATAGGCCTGTCTTAAGCCCTCAAACTAACTCTTTCTAGAATCTGCCGAAATTTCGGCAGCATCTCCCCTGTTTATATCCCTAGCCCGAAATCGCAATTACCAACAACCAACAACAACAACAACAATACCAACATCAACAACATCATCACTAACATCAACATACTCCATAAGACATCTCATATGATGTTTATCCGATTTCTTAATCAATAAATTAACTATACGCTCATTTAATCGCTCTACCTTCGTAAATAAACCTAAGGCAACATTAATAAGGAAAGATTCATACCTTAGTCTTATTAAAACAGCAATATCTCCGATGTTCACCTTGAATCCACGCCAAACTCCACCGCAAAACGATGCTATAGGCACAACTATGCACCACCCGAGCCTTGACTAACTAAAATCACTCAAATCTCTCAACTTTTTATGACCAAAATGACCCTATATGTTGCTGAGCTCTAAAATCTGATTTTTGGTGAAAAAAATGGGGTTTTGACCCTTTTATAGTTGGACAAAGTCGGTTCGGGCACTGTAGCAGCATCGTAGCGCCACGGCCCATCGTAGCACGCATCGGTTCTTCGTAGCGCGCGTTTCTGCTCTGTCAGCCTAACTTGTAACGTCCATAATTCTCTACTCCGATGTCATATCGATGAGCGGTTTATTGCGTTGGAAACTAGACTCGACGAGCTTCATTTTAGGCTTTTGAAACACCTTAAAACTCCTAATATACCCAGAGATATACCCCTCCAAATTTGACCCAAAATTCTATCAACTTTTTTTCAAATTTTCAACAACTTATTTTCTTCGATTTGCTTGATCCCGGAACCTTTAGACGCTTTCTTAACACTTGTTAAGAGTATTCATTAACCTTATAAGGGTTCCATGACCTCTCCGAGCTTACGTTAGTTTACTCACAATGCACATGACGCGAAAATTTTTTGGGTGTAACATCCTCCCCCTTAGAAACATTCGTCCTCGAATGTTAAACGCTTAGGAATTCTACGAAAATTTTGCCAGAGTTTCCTTTATAAATATATTAATCCAACCTGTACACAGAAACCCAAAATAATGCCACACAGGGCCACATACTAATATATATGACAATATGGCCTCACACGACCAATTATACTAGCTATAAGTAAATCCAATACCTGGGGGTTATGATGTCTCAACCTGAGCCTCCTGGGACAACGGGAACAAGTGCGGGTACTTAGTCTTCATCTCCTCTTCCACCTCCCAAGTCATTTCCTCGATATTATTATTTCTCCAGAGTACTTTAACAGAAGCCACATCCTTAGTTCGTAACCGACGAACCTGCCTATCTAATATAGCCACGGGGATTTCCTCGTAAGATAGCTGCTCAGTCACCTGGATATCATCTACTGGCACAACTCTTGAGGGATCTCCTATGCACTTACGGAGCATGGACACATGGAATACTAGATGTACGGACTCCAATTCAGAAGGTAATTCTAACTCATATGCTACTTTACCCACCGTACGAATAATCTTATATGGTCCGATGTACCGAGGGCTTAGCTTACCTTTCTTGCCAAATCTCATCACCCCTTTCATAGGTGAGACCTTCAAGAAAACCCAATCTCCTACCTCGAACTCTAGCTTGCGACGCCGGTTATCTGCATAGGATTTCTGTCGACTCTGCGCCGCTAATAATCTTTCTTGGATGACTTTCACTTTGTCAACTGCTTGCTGTATCAAATCTGGGCCGGCTAACTGATTCTCTCCAACATCAAACCACCCTATAGGTGATCTACATCTCCGCCCGTATAAAGCCTCATAAGGAGCCATCTGGATACTGGAATGATAACTGTTATTATATGCAAACTCGATAAGGGGTAAATGATCATCCCAGCTACCTCGAAAGTCAATTACACAAGCTCTCAACATGTCCTCAAGTGTCTGTATAGTACGCTCTGCTTGCCCATCTGTCTGCGGATGAAATGCAGTACTAAGACTCACCTGAGTCCCTAATCCTTCCTGGAAAGATCTCCAGAAGTTAGCTGTGAACTGCGCTCCTCTATCTGAAATGATGGCTGTAGGAACACCATGAAGTCGTACAATCTCCTTAAGATAGAGCTTCACATAGTCTTCGGCTGAATAGGTAGTTTTAACAGGCAGGAAGTGAGCTGACTTTGTAAGCCTATCAACTATGACCCATATTGAATCATACTTTCGCTGAGTACGGGGCAATCCTGTAATAAAATCCATGTTAATTACTTCCCATTTCCATGTCGGAATCTCCATAGCCTGCAGTAAACCTCCGGGCTTCTGGTGCTCTATCTTGACTTGTTGACAATTTGGACACTGAGCGACAAATTCTGCTATATCTCTTTTCATACCATCCCACCAATAAACTTCCTTGAGATCATGGTACATTTTTGTCGTGCCCGGGTGAATAGAATAGCGGGAATAATGAGCTTCCCCTATAACCTGCTGACGAAGACCCGCAACATTAGGAACACATAACCTATCTCGATACCTAAGTACTCCATCTCTTATGATGACGAAGGGTGTCTTTTCCTTCTGAGGGGTTGTATCCCGATAATGAACTAAGACAAGATCTTCATATTGATGCTCTTTTATCTCAGCCACCAAAGATGACATCACTGTATCTTGAACTGTAACTCCTGTATCGCCTGAGTCTAACAACCGAACTCCAAGGCTAGCCAACTGACTAACTTCGCGAACTATCTCGCTCTTCTCTGGCTGCACATAAGATAGGCTACCCATGGATTTACGACTAAGAGCATCTGCAACTACGTTGGCCTTTCCAGGATGGTACAGAATATCAACGTCATAGTCCTTCAGCAACTTTAGCCATCGCCTTTGTCGTAAATTCAGGTCCTTCTGCTTAAAGATATACTGGAGGCTCTTGTGATCAGTATAAATATCAACATGAACACCGTATAAGTAGTGCCTCCACATTTTCAAGGCATGGATCACCGCAGCTAACTCAAGATCGTGAGTTGGATAATTCTGCTCATGCTTCTTCAGCTGCCTAGAAGCATAAGCAATAACCTTGCCATGCTGCATTAATACACAGCCTAGCCCAACACCTGAGGCATCACAATAAATCACATAGCCGTCTGTTCCTTCTGGAAGAGTCAAGACCGGTGCTGAGGTCAGCTTATCCTTCAATGTCTGAAAACTCCGCTCACATGCGTCCGTCCACTGAAACTTAGCTGATTTCTGAGTCAGCTTGGTCAATGGAGCTGAAAGAGAAGAAAATCCCTCTACGAACCTCCTATAATAACCTGCCAGACCCAAGAAACTACGTACTTCCGTTGGTGTCGTAGGCCTTGGCCAATTCTTCACGGCTTCAATCTTTTGAGTATCCACCCTAACACCTTCATCTGAGATAATGTGACCAAGAAAAGCCATAGAGTTCAACCAGAACTCGCACTTAGAAAACTTCGCATATAGCTCTTTATCCCGAAGAACTCTAAGCACCGCACGTAGGTGGTCTGCATGTTCGGCTTCTGACGGTGAATAAACCAGAATGTCATCTATGAATACAATCATAAATAGATCTAGAAAGGGTCGGAATACACGATTCATCAAGTCCATAAACACAGCTGGAGCATTAGTTAATCTGAATGACATAACGCGGAACTCATAATGCCCATATCTAGTCCTGAATGTCGTCTTCGGAATGTCCTCTTCCTTAACCCTAACCTGATGATATCTCGATCTCAAATCTATCTTTGAGAAATACCTGGCACCCCACAGCTGATCAAATAAGTCATCAATCCTTGGAAGTGGATACTTATTCTTTATAGTTACTTTATTCAACTGTCTATAATCAATGCACATTCACAAGGAGCCGTCCTTCTTCCTTACAAATAATACTGGTGCTCCCCACGACGATGTGCTGGGCCTAATAAAGCCTTTCTCGAGTAAATCCCTCAGTTGCTCCTTCAATTCCTTCAGCTCAGTAGGTGCCATTCTATAAGGAGGAATGGATATTGGTTGAGTATTTGACAATAGATCAATAGAAAAATCGATCTTCCGCTCCCGCGGGATGCCTGGAAGCTCATCTGGAAACACCACAGGGAACTCATTAACCACAAGAACAGACTGAAGGGTCGGTGACTCCGCTTGTACATCCTGGACTCGGACCAGGTGATAAATATAACCTTTTCTGATCATCTTTCTTGCCTTAAGGTAGGAAATAAACCTACCCCTCGGCGAGGCAGCATTACCTTTCCACTCTAAAACTAGTTCGCTGAGAAACTGGAACCGGACCACCTTCGTTCTACAATCGACATTAGCATAGCAGGAAGCTAACCAATCCATACCCATAATGACATCAAAATCAATCATATCTAACTCAATCAAATCTGCTATGGTATGACGATTACACACTATAACTACACAACCCCGATATACTCGCCTAGCTATTACTGGGTCACCAACTGGCGTAGACACCTCAAAAGGTTTAATAGACTCAAGCTCTATCCCGAATTTACTAGCAACAAATGGAGTAATATAGGACAAAGTAGATCCGGGGTCAATCAATGCGTATACATCATAGGAGGAAACTAATATTATACCTGTAACAATGTCAGGAGACGACTCACGATCCTGTCTACCAGCTAGCACATAGATGCGCTTCTGAGGACCGCTCGAGCTAGATACTCCACTCCTCCCTCTACCACGTCCGGCTGGGGTTTGAGAACCTTGCCCTGGAGGGCGTACAGAGGAAGAAGAACTAGCTACGGACCCTATAGGCTGAACAATTCCTACACCATCTCTCATCGGGCACTCCTACATCTTATGGCCTGGCTAGCCACAAGCATAATAGCTGTCTGACCTAAATCGACACTGCCATGAGTGTGGTCTACCGCACTGAGCACACCGCGGCAAAGGTGGCCTCATCTGGCCTGACTCAGGTCTATGCTGAGAACCTGGTGCCCTAGAACTCTAGCCCACTCCAGAATAAGAAGACCGATCAAACTTCTGACCTGGAAACCGCGAAGGTGCACTCCCTGCTGAATGAAAGGGATACCGAGAATGTTGTTGTCTCTGTCCTCCCCTGAACTCACCATCCATCTCTAAAGATCTAGTCCTCTTACTACGGCCCCGATCATGCTCACGCCCCATTCTTCGTTGGCTCTTACGGTCCTCCAAATTCTACGCGTATGCGCCGTATCGCGAGGAAATATCCATGCCGGTCGTAATGCCGGCCGTGCATTGATCAATTAGATGTGACCCTTGACCAGCCATACAATGATGGACTCTATCCTCTATATCGGCCACCATGGCCGGGGCATACTTAGCCAATGAATCAAAGTGTGTACAATACTCCTGAACACTCATATTACCCTACTCATGATGTAAGAATCTATCTGCTCGGCTTCGTCGCACTTCTGGTGGTAAATAATGACGAATGAAAGCATCTGAAAACTCCTGCCATACGGCTAGAAGGGCATTCTCTCCCCTAGATAGCTCCCATGTCCGATACCACTGCACTGCGATGTCACGTAACCTATAAGAAGCCAACTCGCGGACTCGACCTCATCAGCGTGCATAACCCTCAAGGTCCTCTGCATACCATCAATAAAGTCTTGAGGGTCCATATTTTGCTTCAGTATGGAAAACTCTAGAGGGTCTAACCCAAGGAAAGTCTTGACCCTCACATCGCCAGCTCAGTCTGCCTGGTCAACGCCAACTCCCTACCGCTGAGCTTGAGTGGCTACCAGTCTGCTCAATAGCTGTACAATATCCCGCACATCCTGGCCCGGTGTCCGTCGGCCGAGGAACCGGGGGCAAAACGGGCGAGGCCGGAGGCGAAGTATGTGAAGTCTAAGATGGACTATCACTCTGGGACTCACCCTGAGCCCTGGTAGCTTGCTGAACATGGCTAGTGGCTTCACCAGCCACTCCCTTCCCCTTCTAGGCGGCTGTAGCTTTCTTGCGGGATATCGCTGAAATCAGAACAAATCATTAGAAAGACATTTCTTATCTCACAGCTCTATCGCATGATCTAAGATAGAAAGAATGTCAACATCCTAAATGTCCTGTAGCCTCCTGCTTATAAGTATGGTGCACAACAAACCTATAAACAAGATTCTATTAGACACGATCTGTAGACAACCCTAGGATGGAACTGCTCTAATACCACTTATGTCACGACCCATCCGCTGAGTTGTGACGGGTGCCTGAACACTACTGACCAAGCACCTTTAGTCTCGTACCTTCACCTTACTGGATAAGTGGGTGGCCCATAAGACTCATAGCTGAACCATGCTGACTCATATCAGAACAACTTTAAGGACTATCAATCATCTGTGAATATGAGCATATATATATATATATATATATATATATATATATATATATATATATATATATATACATCAAAAGAGTGGAAGCCAATAAGGCTACATCAAGTCTAACCGTACTCAACTGTCTACAGACCTCTACTGGAGCATCAACTATATAAGGGACGGGACTGGGCCTCACCGTACCCGTATACATATACATCAAACATAATATACCAAAAAAGACAGCAGCTCCAGAACGAGTGGAGCGCACCACCGATAGCTGTGAAGAGGCTCTACTGAGTTGGATCGCCTTTCTGTCTATCTGAACCTGCGGGCATGATGGCAGCCCCCTGAACAATAGGGGAGTCAGTACGGATAATGTACTGAGTATGTAAGGCATAAGAGTAACATACACATAGGTGTCATGAAGAAAATCTAAAACTCATAAGCTAAACTGACTGACTGAATGCTTCTGTAAGCCTGATTATCTAAACATGTTTGTATACCGTTGCGTACTGAAATTGCCTCTGAGGGCGTATGATATGCATAGGTCATAATGCTGAGGAACGTACGGCCCGATCCATATCCCACATAATGGTGCCGAGGAACGTACGACCCGATCCATATATCATATAGGCCCCTTCGGGAATCAAAATCATCATTACTGTGCACCAGCTGATCAGGTGGTAATGCGTATATAACGCCTCACCCTTTTCCCATACCCCACATACATATAATATACGTGTATATAATGCCTTATGGTCACGGCTCAATATGCATCTATGTAAATGAATGCAATGCATAAATGTGAACTAACATAATCATGATATAAAACTCAAGACCCATGAACAGAAGGGACAATCATCAGAGGGGTACAGGAACTTCAAAGACTGGAGTGCTCCTAGTGCTTCTAAGAGTAGAGTAATATAGAAGCTCGTTTACTCGTTGTTCGCTCATATCATAGGATCATGCCAAAAAGAAAGAAAGAGAAAGCCTTAACATACCTTTTTGGTCGCCTTAACTTTAACTACTCAACGCTTGGCCTCCCAGGCTCGTAAATCTATATTCAAGAAAATTTATACTATTGTTAGACTCATCGTCATAGGCCTGTCTTAAGCCCTCGAACTAACTCTTTCTAGAATTTGCCAAAATTTTGGCAGCACCTCTCCTGTTTGTATCTCTAGCCCGAAATCGCAATTACCAATAACCAATAACAACAACAACAATACCAACATCAACAACATCATCACTAACATCAACATATTCCATAAGACATCTCATATGGTGTTTATCCGATTTCTTAACCGATAAATTAACTATACGCTCATTTAATCGCTCTACCATCGTAAATAAACCTAAGGCAGCCACGCTCACACGGACAGCTCCACCGGAGGTTTCTCTCGACACCATCAACATCCAATGCACCACCCATGCTACCAATATCTTATGCCAATACCCTAAAACCCCGCAACACAAACTACATGCCTATCATTCCTCAAAACTCCGTTACATATCCGCATGGAGAGCCTAGGGTCTTGTGGGATGAAGAAGAAAGAGAGGCCGGATGATTTTACGTGAAAATCTACAATATGCTATCCTTGGAAAGTTTTCCTATGCAATGACCGACATAAAGAATCCAGGAAACTAATTCCAAAGCAATATGAATTGAAAGAGAATGTCCTATTGGATTATTGAGGAATAGTTATGTTTTGCTTCGTCCAACTTTGGTAGAAGATTATGTTAACCTCTTGTCAAAATCAGCATTCTATATTAATCACATGAACTGGTGGTATCCATGAGAACCTTGAAGTGGGATCCATGGTTTGATCCTGATGAAGAAACTACAATAGCAATTGCATGGATTTCTCTTTCCTTATCTCGCCTCCAAACTATTTTGTTAAGGAAGCGGTGTTTTCATTGGCTTCGGTAAGTTGGTAAACCGTTACAAGTTGATATGGCAACAAAAATCAAACCAAACCGAGCTGTAAGTAAAGGTTGAAGCTTGATCTCGCTTAGTGATTTCCACGCAGAATCAACATTGGTGTGAAGAAGAAAGGTACTTAGCGAGATTGTTGATAAATGGATAAAGATTAATTATGATCATCTACCTAAGTATTGTAAAAGATGTAAGTTACAAGGTCACACGAGATCGATTGCTTCATTATTCATCCCGAATTATATCCCAAAGAAGTTAAGAACATGAACAAGTAGAAGGAACAAGGCGTCATTGCAGTTAAAGAATAATCCAAAAGTTCCTGAGACTAAAGTCAAGGTAAATGAGAAAATAGCAAAATACCCGTGAAAAGAGATTGTTGGATGCTAGAGGTAAACATTTTATGGAAAACAAGAAT
>NW_026715248.1:0-20479 GCF_029784015.1 Lycium ferocissimum | reverse complement strand
AAAATGAGATAGAAATCAGGAAAACGGAAAGTACAGCTCTGGAATAGAGAAAAAAAAAAGAGAAAGAATACAAACTTACCTTGAAAAGAGAAGAAGAAAGAAATTCAAGATGAAGGCGGCATGGAGGAATTTTTAGGGCAGAAAGAGATGAGTCAGCTATTCAATTGCAGGGCAGACGAAGGTGGCTTTAGAAATAAACGCCACGTAGCTCATTAGTACAGTGTTGCTCAACGAATAGATGAAATGACTAAAGTACCCTTATCTTGACATTTATTGCCATTAAGCTGACATGTTGAAACCTTCATTTATAAAATATAGAAAAATAGAGGCACAGTATGAATTTGGTGCAAGAAAAAAAAGAACACATTAGTCAAGATTTCTCCTACTTCTCTATTTCTTATTGTACAAGAATAAATATGTCAATTACTACAACTTCGTTCATTTATATCTTTAATGTTAAAACTTAATGATCTTTATTTTCATTACTCACATCACTTTTTGTTATCATTGCCCTCAAATAATTAATAATCATATTCACGACATCATTTGTTATTTCATATTGTAGTTTTCTAAATAAAGGCATTATAAGAATTTGTTGCGAACAAAGAATATCACATTAGTCAGAATCCGTGACTTTTGTAACACAAAAAACAAAAAGTTGAACCAAACTAGCACAAAAAAAAAAACATTAGTAGGTTTCACGCACGAATTTCGTGCGTGAATGGGGTCAACAAAAAGTGACCCCTCCTTCCCCACCACAGACCCGATCTGTTCCCCCACCCGCCATTAACGCCGAATCAGTGGTCCCCAACCCCCTCAAAACGCTATTTTCAAAAGTTTTTCAATCCAAAACTCAATATTCTGGTATATTGAAGTGTAGAGAATGTTTTTAAGGTTGGATTTCGAATAGAGCGGGTAGAACACATTTCAAAAACTCAAAAAAGCCTTCAATCTAGGTATTTCACTACTTAATTTTCTATTACATTGTTAAATATATTATTACCCTAAGCATGGTCATTGGTAATTGTGGTGGATTACTGCTTTTTGCGCAATCCGTATGCATCGTTGAGACTGCCCATTTTTTTTTATTTGTTTATCTATTGTTAATTAGTTAATTATTTATTGCTTGTTTATTTAGTATTTGTTAATTGTTCGATTAGCGACTTAAGTATTTATTAATTGTTAGACTAGCTATTTCAATTGTTAGACTCAAGCTAATTATTTATTTAGTTTTTGCTAAGCTAATTGTTTATTTGTTAATAATTTCTTAATTGTTTCATTAGTTAATTAATTGTTTATTTGTTAAATATACGATAATAATTTATTAATTTTTTGATTAGTTACTTAATTGTTTATTTATTAAATATATGATAATAACTTGTTAATTATTTGATTAGTTAGTTAATTGTTTATTTAATAATTATTTATACTAATTGCATGCTAACTAATTGTTAATTATTTGACTTATCTTTATATTTTAGGATTGAAAACCCTTAGTTTAGGATTCATATCCCGTAGCTTAGGATTGAAAACCCTTAGTATAATTTTCTATAAAAGATTACATAACTAATATTACTTGTTAATGATTTATTTAAAATACGTAAAACGTATGGGTCACCACAATCCTTAATAAAATTTTCGATAAAAGATTACATAACTAATATTACTTGTTAATGATTGATTTAAAATACGTAAAACAGTACGGGTCACCACAATCCTTAATAAAATTTTCGATAAAAGATTACATAACTAATATTACTTGTTAATGATTGATTTAAAATACGTAAAACGATGGGTCACCACAATCCTTAATAAAATTTTCGATAAAAGATTACAAACTAATACTACTTGTTAATGATTATTTAAAATGCGCAAAACGGATGGATCACCACCCTCTTGATCCGGGCCCCTTCGACCGAGAGTTACCGTATCTTCACCGAGCATAGGTCGCAACATATACGGACATCCGACCTGCACCGAGTCTCGTGTCCGATTAGGGGGGACTCGACGAGAGATCTTAGCCGCCGCCCCCCACATCCTCGTGTCCCGGATATACTACGTTGGGCGGTATCTACCCGGCGTCTTTGCCGGGTTAGTCGCACAACACGATAGGTCGCTAGTGACGGCATTGATTGAGAGGTGGCGACCGAAGACGCACACATTCCATCTCCGCACCGGCGAGGCTACCATTACCCTTCTCGTGATGTGGAGGTCGTTTATGCGGGGCTACGAGTGTGATGGACGTTCATTGTATATTGAGGAGCCTCCCCCCCGTGCCGCCGCCTTAACGGACGAGTTACTAGGCTCACCCGCTTTTTGGCCCGGATGGTCATATTTCCTGGGTCGTAGGGCCGGCTTTTGTTGTCGCCCTTTACGCTCACTCGCGCCTCACGCACACGCAAAGATCCGATTGAGAGGACACGCCCGGCCGATATTCGGCCATCCTCGTTCCCGAACACTTCGGGTTCGCATACGAGCTCGAGGTATCTTCGGTATATCGACGATCTCGCCGAGACAGGATGTTATAGCTGGGCGCTCGCCGTGCTAGGCTACATGTATCGAGGATTCGCCGATGTTCTATGGGCACGAGGGTAGGTCCCCGCATTTTGCTCGCTCCTTCGTAATATATTTAAGTGTGTGTAATTAAACACAAAATATATTTTTTTTTTTAAATGACGATCGATAAAATATTTTTTAAATGACTATATCGTATATGGGTGTGGACTAGGTTAAGACCTTTCAAATTTCATACCCCGTGTACTCACCCTCCCGCCGACTATCTTACCGTGCCAATGCCATACGCCGAGATGGTCGCGAGGCGTACGCCGACGTGTGGAGACGCACCACAACCTTCTCCCCCCGTTTGGGATCGCCAGACCGCATGACGGCGCGTACGGTATGTTCATATTTTGGATCCACACGCTAGACCACATAGCTACTATTTTAGTCTTTTATTGTTAACTAGTTCAATTCTTTTTACAGGCTTTTAGTTGGATGCCGTATGATCATATTTTGGATGAGCTACTGAGGTTTTGTAGGGATGGTCAGCACATGTGGATGTCGCAGTGTCCATTGATACATATGGATATCATTAATTATCACGCGCCCGATCGCGTGTTACGGCTAGATGGGGTATGTACAGAATATACCCGCGGCTACGGTTTGGGAGCATGACCACTATGCGAGGGACGAGCGTGCGGGCGTCGATGATGCATGGCGACTCCATATGCAGCAGCAGGTCTAGAGTTGGGATGTGAGGATGGCGAGCCTAGCGGTGGTCGGACATGACACTCCCATCCATGTGTACATGGAGTGGTACATGCGGATCACTCGCATCATTATTGGCAACCCCTCTAGGCCGTCCGTACGGCTCCGGGATACGCAGCTTCCCGCAGAGCGTACGAGGCGCTGGTAAGTTTTATTTGTCTTAAACTTAAACCATCACTTTCACATCCACCAGTTCGTGATCCACAGGGTGAGCGGCCGGTTCGTGATCTACAGGGTGGCCTACATCTGCACTTCGACGACTCCATGTTTGAGGACTTCGTGTTTGAAAGTGCAAAAAATTAAAAGTACACCCTTTCACGCACAAAATCTAGCGTGAAAGTGCAAAAAATTAAAACGAAACCGTAAAAGTACACCCTTTTTCACGCACAAAATCTGTGCGTGAAAGTGCAAAAAATTAAAACGAGACCGTAAAAGTACACCCTTTCAAGCACAAAATCTGTGCGTGAAAGTGCAAAAACTTAACAGTTAACCTTTCACGCACAAAAACTGTGCGTGGAAGGTGTTTTCTTCTTTCACGCACTAATTTCGTGCGTGAAAAGGTCTCACACCCTACGCGTGACAATTTCAGGAATCTATGACACATAAAGGCTTGATTTGACAATACGTTGCTGCATCATTTGACCGTTTTAATACGACTTGTATTGCGCACCATTTTAATGCGCACTGTAAGTATTGATTTGACAACACACCACGCATGACAATTTCGTGGAATCTATGACACATAAAGGCTTGATTTGACAATACGTTGTCGCATTATTTGACCGTTTTAATACGACTTGTATTGCGCACCATTTTAATGCGCACCGTAAGTATTGATTTGACAACACAACACGCATGACAATTTCAGGAATCTATGACGCATAAAGGCTTGATTTGACAATACGTTGCTGCATTATTTGACCGTTTTAATACGACTTGTATTGCGCACCATTTTAATGCGCACTGTAAGTATAGATTTGACAACACACCACGCATGACGATTTCGTGAATCTATTTAACTCAAGGCTTGACGAGTGAAAAACTCATCAATTTCATAAGTCTAAGTCTTACAAGTCATTCAAAAAAAAAATCAAATTTCATTGAAAAAATGTCTCAAAATGCTTCAAATGTTAAGGTTTCACTATTTTGGGATAGAGATATCGTCGAGGACAATTACTCCATCGTTATAGTATCAAACCAAAAGCCCATGTTAAATTTCCAACAACTTTAAATTATGAAACACTAGTCGCATACGCACAAAAGAATGAAAAAACTACACCCACCGAGATTGGAATCTCAATAACTGCGTATATCCACAAACAATATCAAACGGTGTAGTGCGTTATGGCATGCACAATATCAACGATGATGAATCTTTGAGTGATTATTTGGGATCGCCTAAGAATATCGTGATTTAGTATTCATTAATGTTCTTGAGATGTATGTTGAAAAGATACCTCGAGAAGAAGTCCCTCAAGTCCAGCCTATTCATGGTAACACTGGGACTTTAGTTCTTATGGAGACATTTTGAGTGGTCAAGTGCTGCTAGAAAATCTAAGCCAGCAATTTAATCAAGCTTACAATGAAAATTGGTAAATATGAATTTTTTATATTATTATTATGTGTAGTAGCATGTGTTTGTTGTATGAATCGGTAAGTAACCAGTTTTCAATTCTTTATAGGAACAATTCTCAAAACTCGCCTTGATACCAAATATGGATGTTGGTCAATCCTTCCACGGGTGGAGTTGATCATTCTCCACACCATGACAAGCATTATGAACAACGGAAGTTCATCACCTTGATATTAAATTATATATATATATATATATATATATATATATATATATATATATATATATATATATATATATATATATATATATATATGTTGGTATTTAAAATATGTTACTTTTCGTGTAGGAGGATGAATGTACTTAATAATGAAGATTTTCCTAATTATTATGAGTCATCATCAAGTGATGACGATGAAATAGCTAATAATGCAGGGTAACCGATGATGAAGATGATGATGATGTTCAAGTTGTATGACCAACAATATTCCTCAAAGCCAAAACTAACAAGAACCAATGCACCACCACGTACCACCATCGATGGTCGAAAACCCAACTTCGAAAGCCCAATTCAGCTGGCATTCTAACAATATCCCTTATCTTGACAACTGCCGTCATAGGTCGTGATGATGCATTTGTCTTCACAAGAGAAGATTATGATAGTCGCCTAAAAACCTGGATTGAACCAAAGGATCTCAACAAAGATCGATGCTACCTTGCAAAGGGAATGTTGTTCGCATCCAAAAAAGCGTTGCAACGGGCTGTCAAAATTTATTGTTTTAAGGACATGAGGAGTTTAAGGTTGATCACCAAACACAAAGATATGGAGGCCGCTTGTAGACGACGTATCAAGGTCGTGAGTGGTTGCTACGGAATTGTTAAGCCTCGATGGTATATGGGCTATCACAAAATTCCGCGAAAGACACACTTGTGATATGGAAGAAAATCGAGCAGATCATTATAATTTAGATACAAACACGATTGCTCAAGTGTTACTTAAAGACATTGCCGAAACGCCAAGGTAACTTATCCTACCTAGTACATTATATGTCTTATATCAATTGAAAGATCATTACTAAATGTTGTTTGTTTAAACTTGTGCAGTTCCCCATTAAAGATTGTATTCGAAATGTTCAAACCGTATATAGTAAAACTATAAGCAACGAAAGGGGATTTCTCGGCGTAGTAAGCGCTTTTCGAGATGGTCTTTGGAAATTGGCATACTTCTTTTCAATCACCGCCATAGAGCATGGCAAATTTCACAAACATTTTAATCATGGTACCGTTGTAGAGTGGCGCTTTTATAGAGGGTAAAATCTTCAACTTCGTATTTTGGACATTCAAATCATGCATTGATGGTTTTGCTCACCGCCGACCAAAGGATATCCATAGATGGTACGCACGTATATAGTGCCAACGACATCAAGCTCCTAATTGCAATAGGAATGGATGCCAATGGGTCAATATTTTCTCTGCTTTCGCAATTGCCGCTAACGAGAGCAACGACACACGGGGGATCTTTTTGACCCATTTGAAAAACTCATGTTATTAAGGAACGTACGGCATATGCGTGTCGTTCGATCGTCATAAAGGCATATTGCACAATATGGATAATTTACCGAGGTGGCAGCCTCTTTTGTTTACCATCGCTATAGTTTAAGGCACTTGAAGGCAAATTTGCAATCAACGTTTCACAATGGCACTCAAACAAATTGACGCGGGGTGCGACAGAGCATCAACAACGAAAATGGGTCGCAAAAATGGATCCATCCAAGCAAATGAGTGAACCCGCATACGTTTGGTTGATGGCTCGTTGAAAACGGACGCTTCATGCCGATGGAGGCAAAAGACGGGCATGCTCACAACAAACAGCCTCGCAGTCTTTCAATGGCTTGTCAAAATATGCTCGAGGACTCACCCGTCACCGCAAATGGTGAGAATGACTTTGGTGTGCGGGAGCGATTTGTGGTTAGGACAAGGCAAAGCGTAGCGATATTAGCCGACGGGGGACATGGATGCCAAAGCCCTTCAAAACTATGGAGCATTATAGAAAAAATGAGCGTCACCAAATGATCGAGTATGACCCAATTCAACATGTATGAAGTTAGGACGGGTTATTACAACGGTAAGGGTAGAAACGTGTACAATGCTTACGCAGGCAACAAGAACATGCACTTGTGGTAGTGGCAAACGGCACATTACGCCGTGTTCTCATGCCGTCAAGTGCTTCGAGAGAATGAGAAAACGGTAACAAATTATGTGGGGAATACAAGGTCCACGGCTACCTTAGAGCATATTCCGGCCAATTCCACCCACTTGATAATGAAGCTTATCGTCAAACGAGCCGTTTTCGATGGTTGCTAACAAGGATTACATCGCAGAACAGATTAACTCACGGAGTCGTAGACCCAATCAAATGGATGTTAGTGAAAGAACTTACCTCGCAAGTGCTCTACATGTAGCAATATGGCCATGACAAGCGTTCGTGCGGGCAACAAGGTCGTGTAGTACAAGCACGTCTCAAAGTAATAGCCTCTAGAACTTGAAGATTGTATTGTTATTGTAATTTATTATTGTATTGCTTTGAATTAGTATTGTAATTAAATGGAATGAATTATTTTTTAATTAGTATAAACCTCTCGTATTGGATGAATTATTATTAAATCAAATATTTAAATTTGTACATTCAAATATAATAAAACACTTAAATCAAAACCCTATAAATATGACAAGTTTCAAAACTTAAGTTTCAAAACTTACTGGCACTTTAGAACCCCTAAAACGACGATCCAAACGTTTAGGTGGACTTGATGTAATGAGCCGATATTATTGTACACAAAAAGATATTAAGTTTTATATAAAATATTGATATTTTGGGGTTTTGAAACATGACTAATCTTTGCCCAAAGTATGAAAAAAAAAAAACGTGATTGGTAAGGTAACACCAAAAAAAAAAAAACAGTAAGTCTTCCCCCAAGCACGAAATTGTATGCGTGAAAGGCTCAAATTGCATTTTTGCGCTGTCCTTTTAGTGCGTGAAACCTACTAATGTTTTTTTTTTTTTTTTTTTGCTAGTTTGGTTCAACTTTTTTTTTTTGTGCTACTAAAGTCGCGGATTCCATTAGTCATGAACGTCTCTCTCCTTGAAGATCACATATTGCAGTACTTGTACTTAATTATATTTGTTGTCGTTAATTTATTTGTTACAGGTAAGGGCCTAAAAAGTTGATCGGAAATGTACAGGTTTACATATATTGTCACATCTTCAGTCATACTTTTAGCTATCAACATCTGTTGACCTCATTTCTGTCAAATGTATGTTTATCTCCTAAACTTCATTTACTAGATGTCAGTGCTTACTTGTTGGTGTGACAAAGGATAGATTGGGCTAGTGAGAGAGAGGATGTGATTCACATAATGATGAAGAATTTAAATATTGTATCAAATAAATGACATTCGTTCCCTAAATTTGATGAGTTTTTTGTCATCCTAGGAGGATCGCATCCTAGAATTGTTGAATATACTATTTTACATCACTATCATGTTGAGATATTTTGTAGGCTATCGATTGGCAACTTCTTCTAGAATCAATAATCACTTGAATCCGCGACTTAAGTGTAAAAAAAAAAAAAATTGGAACAAAAAATAACACCAAAAAAAAAAAAAAAAAGTTACCAAACTAGTATTCACGCATGCAGACCAGGCGTGAAAGGACCAAACCGTAACTTTTTTAGTTTGGTCCTTTCACGCACGCATTCCGTGCGTGAAATAGGCTGCTTTTTTTTTTTTATTTAAAAAAAAAAGCTATCAAAATCACGTTTTTTCCATACTTTGGGCAAAGATTAGTCATGTTTCAAAAGCCCGAAATATCAATATTTTATATAGGACTTAATATCTTTTTTTTTGCGTATAATAATGTCGGCTCATTACATCAAGTATAACTAAACGTTTGGATCGTCGTTTTAAGGGTTCTAAAGTTCCCCGAAGTAAGTTTTGTTTGTTTGGAAACTTGTCTTCTTTAAGTTTAAGTGTCATATTTTATAGGGTTTTGATCTAAGTGTTTTATTATTTAGTCAATTCGAATGTACAAATAAAAATATTTTGATCTACCCTTAATTTTTTATATTATGTTGTTATTTTTCTTTTTTGTCTTTTTTGTTTTTGCTAAGTCTTTTCTGTGATCCGCTTTTTTTTTTAATATAATGTGTATTTTGTATTGTTTGAAAACTTGTTATCTTTATGTTTAAATATTATATTTGAATGTACAAATATAAATATTTTATTTAATAATAATTCATCCAATACGAGAGGTTTATACTTATTCAAAAACAATTCATTCCATTAAATTACAATACTAATTCAAAGCAATACAATATTAAATTACAAGAATAATACAATCTTCAAGTTCTAGAGGTTCTATTACTTCGAGGCGTGCTTGTACCCCCATGGCCTTGTTGCCCACACGAACTCTTATCATGACCATATTGCTTACATGTAGAACACTTTGCAAAGTAAATTCTTTCACTAACATCCATTTGATTGGGTCTACGACTCCGTGAGTTAATGCCCAATTTCCCGATGTAATTTGTTAGCAACCATCGAAAACGGCTCGTTTGGCCAATAAGCTTCATTACAAAGTGGGTGGAATTGGCCAGAATATGCCCTAAGGTAAGTGTGGACCTTGTATTCTCCCGCCACATAACTTTTTACCTTTTTTTTCATCCTCTCGAAGCACTTTACAGCATGAGAACACGGCATGTGGTACGTTTGCCACTTACCACAAGTACATGTTCTTGTTGCCTCATAAAGGGTATGCAAGTGTCACGACCCAAATCTGACACTCAGGCCGTGACCGGGCACCTTTCGAGCTTCTACCCATAAGGCGAACCCTCTAAGCTAATCATGCGAAAATTAACGAATAAAATGAATAATACGCAAAGTCTCATAATATAAAGAAAAGTGCGAAGCGAAATACAAATACCGAGTCTTGCCCATAAACCCCATAAAATGTGTAAGTCATGGAACTACTAGTCCGAATATAAAAGTACGAGACGTAGCTCGAATACTATTAAGTCAACTAAAGAAGAAGGCCGCCATGATCTAATGGTGGCTCACCTCGACTGAACTGGACTGAACGAAGCTGGAATGAATCAAGTATCGGCTACCTGGTCACCGTTAACCACACCTGCACACATACAACATCAACAAGTGTAAGTCTAAAAGACCCAGCAAGATCATCGACACTCTCAGCTTACCCCTGGGGCAAGTCTTTGAAATCCCTGATAATGCATAAAAGCAATTACACAAATACAAGTATATTAAATATATACAAACACTGAAGCTAAAGCTGAAATCATGAAGCATAAACAAGCAAAACATGGAATACTCTAAATCTAAATCTATGCTCACGGGACATAGTACGTATTTATCTATGTCTTACCCCGTCTTCCGGAGAGGGCATTATTTACCCCCATCTTACCCGAACGAGCAATACATGAAATACACTGAATTTGAATGTATGCTCACGGGACATAGTACGTATTTGTCTATGTCTTACCCCGTCTTCCGGAGAGGGCATTATTTACCCCCATCTTACCCGGACAAGCAATAAATGCACTACACTGAATCTGAATCTATGCTTATGGGACATAGTACGTATTTGTCTATGTCTTACCCCGTCTTCCGGAGAGGGCATTATTTACCCCCATCTTACCCGGGTTACTTAAAATTCTAGCATCTATCTCTCACCGAACATCAATGGGACCTGTGGAAGTATGCGCCCTCTGAAGATATGATAAGTGAAACATACATCCAATCAATACCACTTCTAAACTTTACATTTACATAAATAGTATCTATTTAAGCGAAATTACGCTAAAGGACTCATACGGTCATTACTTTAGAAACTTGAAAATTATCCAATTTAGATCATGCTTGCCCACTTACACGAACTAAATGGTTTAAATGCACACATACAACACAAACCATATGCTTTTTATGAAAAGCAAGTAAACTAAGAGTTTAAGCCTCACTTGCCTTATAACCGGAACGCAACTCTCTTGAAATGTCAAATCCTTCAAACAATCTTCAATAGCCTCAATCTATTCAATACCATAAACAAATAGTCCAAATTAGCCTAGGAAAACTAATCCTATAATTTTAGGTTTAGAACTAAATCTCAACATTCTATACCCAAATTTCATAATTTCTTTAAATGAAAGAACTGTATCCTAGTAACTTTAATAACCAACTATATACATATATTTTAGTACCAACATACTAATAATGATAGTGTGTAACTAAATAAAGAAAGAAAACAAAAACAAATATTAAAAAGAAAACGACACAGTTGGGGATTTGAAACAAAGAATAGTAATTTGCCACTTTGAATACCGATTTTGTCTTGTTCGAAACCCTATCAATCAATTCTTCAACTATCACAATTATCGAGAAATCAATAGTTCACCTCTAAAACCAATTTATGTCATCTCTATAATACAAATAAATACATCTCAACATCAGTTTCTATGTATATACTAAATCAAATTACGTTATTAATAATTCATGCCATCCGAATGCTTGTCTTTCTTAACCAAGAGAAATAAAAAATATTCCTTACATACTAAATTATAAGGAAAAATTATAAATCTCAAGATGTATACCCCATGAAATCTTTTCTACTAATAAAACTTCTCCTCAAAAGAAACCCCCAAAACACCTATTACCCTTCTAAGCCAACTCTCTCCTTAGACGTGAACATTAAAGAATTTTTCGCACTATCTTTTCATTAACAAAATATATATAATGTCCACTAACATAAATTTGACCCTTTACTACTTATAATTAGTAAACTATCTCATACATTATATGTGTAAAAGCAATATTTTTAGTAGCACATATATATTATATAAATATATTTTAATAGTACTCACTTTGATATGAAACTCATTAAAATTAGTAAACTATAATTAAGGAAATAATTTTAAAATTCATTTGGAAAATATCGGGTTGTTACATTCTCCCTCCCTTAAAATAATGTTCGTCCTCGAACGTAAGAAAGCTCTTCGTGTGGTCAAAGAGGAACACATTGACAACCTTAATCGTCTTAACAAGTCTCTTAGCCTATCGAAAATTTGGACAGAGTTTCCCCTATAATTATGACTAATGCCACTTATATACCGCCTTAAAACCGCTAACGATAACACCTAACAATCATAACTTATAAAATAAAATATACTAGGGAGTTCCGGGCGACTCCATACCATCAATCACATGCAAATATGGTACCGGGCGACCCCGTACCATCATGCAAAAATTTAGATAAAGAATATAAACACCAATGTAACTCAAATGAGTCAACCCAAATATACAAGGATGTAAACACATTATCTATTAGTTTAAAAATCTCTTGACAATACATAAAGGGTATACCTGTAACCAATGCACAGATGCATTGAAACTTCTTTGGGTCACAATATGATCCGTTAAAGGATCCAAGATTCACTAAAATGTCTGATCTTCTTAACATAATACCTTGTGAATGTCTTCATGCTTAGGTGCAAGGTGACAAAGAAACCGATAGTACTTGCATAAAGTAAACTATAGATTTTAACAATTGATCATTAAAAGATTTGTTCCTCTTTACATGCTAGTTAAATATTTAACATGCACCCCTTTCTAACTAATCTCTGTTACAACCTACTTGGCCTTTAACAAACTGAACATAAACAAAATACCAATTCGACGTTAGTGCCTCCAATTAAGTTAGTTCTTGCTTTCCTTTATTCATGACATAACCTTAAAAAAAAAATTGTGAGTACCTTTCCCGAATGTCCTGCTTCACATGTCAAGTAACCTCCTCATTCAAATGATTCCTCCCCAACCCTTCTACTGAAGGAATACTCATGGATCTCAACTGGCGGGCCTGTTTCTCCAAAATAGCTTATGGGGGCCACCTCATAGGCTAATTTCTAAATCGTCTCGTGGTCAATAACTTGAACAATATGGCTCAGGTCTTGGGAGTACTTTCGGAGCATGGAAATATGGGGGAAAAAATCAAATGAACTCCTAATAAAGCTGGTGGTAAAACCAGTCTGTAAGCTACCCCTCGGATCTGTTTCTCAAAGGTAACTAGTGAGATTGTACAACCTTTTCAGCACAACATCTGTGCAATTACTGTGCTGCATAAGAAATCTAATCCGATATAAAGTACATGGATTCAATGAGCGTATCAAAAGTCACTCAACTGACTTAATTTCCTCTAAGTTACCCGATAACCATATCATAATGCCAAAATTGAAGATCCATAAAGCTTGCACCAAAATAAATCTTTCCACTATCTTGCTTAACATCCTCCACTGCTAGAGATCAAATAGGACCTTATGAAATATCTCTCCTAGGCTCTTAAGATATTACGTCAAATTCCCGATTGGCCTTGATACAATTTTTTATTTTTATTTTTTAGAGCCATTAAATCATCTATGAGGGAAGGCGTATCATCCAGCACTTCACATGAATTAATTTCCTCGTTGTTGTCCCGACTGTTACAGGCTGCAAGTAAACCTCTTTTATTGCTGGAAAACTGCTAATTCTGAAACTGTTACTTATACCACCAATCATAAGATGCTTACGGGACATGGGATATCCGATTCACATGTCTTACCCTATTTTCAAAGCGTTATCTCATGGCTACCCATATATCGTGGTCCATAGACTATTCGACTTACCTGACAACATTGCTTAATATAATCTACTGTTGATAAATTACTGATTACGGGACATGGGATATCTAATCCACATGTCTTACCCTATCATTGGTGCATTGACTCTTGTCTGACCTGCCTTGCGCGGTGCATCGGTAACATGTCTTACCCCGAATAATAACAAAATACTGCCAATGAGCATACTAAAAATATATCATAGGTCGACTGCTAAACATAAATCTCATATATAGTACTTTTGTTGAAAATATCTAAGAATAGTGCAACAACATCGTGTATCAACCTGGATCTTTGTTGTTATATCTGAGATGACCCTTTTTCTTAAGGACCTACTGTAAACTCTAGGGATCAATATAGAATCTGTATGACTTCTTAGTACAAATAGGTATGTCATAACTCTATATACCAAATTGTCGTGGTCAATTCCCAAATCTGGGTGTTGTAGTTCTCCTCATGCCTCTTTATCTATTTAGAAGTTTATGCTACTCCTTTACCTTTCTGTACCCGAAGGGAAGTCATATACGAGACTGTTTTCATTACAATCTTAAACATCTAAAGTCTAACTCACACTATCTCCTTATCGAAATTGAACTTTCTTCTAAGTCAAGAAAGTAAAAAGTGTTGTGATAGTCAAGTCTGCTACATAACAACTGTCAAGTTCTTGTTCAATACATAAAATGATATACATCCGTTGACTTGTCTCAATCTCTATTATTCTTCTAGATCTTATATTTAGCTTAACTCGTACCAACCTAATATGGTATTTTGGTAGGATTTTGTTCTCTTAGTACTCGACCCATATAGTACTTTCAGTATCTGTAGAAATTGTTATGATATGCTTCATACTATAGGAGTAGCGCTGATGCTGATTTGAACCTTTGGTTCCTTAAGCCCATAAAGACTGAACCACAAGTCATCTACGATCCAAAACACTTTAGAAAACTACTTCAATAAGATATCAAGTTAGAATTCTATTACCTCCATAGGTAAAACATCATATACTCTTAAACATTCTTTGGAACTTGTAAATCGTGAATTGTCTCAAGAGTCAAAATGTCCACTCAAGCGTCCAAGGCACCATCATACATGCGAACACATACTTCTCGACCTTTACTGAACTTTGGATAAAAAAGGAATAACCTTGCTCAAATGCAACTATGCATTCACTTCGACATTAGGCTAAGCTTCTAATATGATGAAAGCAATCGATCCATGTTCAACTTGACCTTTGATCATCTCAACCATTTATAGGTTCGCTAGGTCTTTCTCCAACTAGATTTATTAACACCCTCTTCCCATAGGCATGGTTTACCATAAGACACTTACCCCACTTAGGCGTAAGCTAAAAACTCATCTTATTACTCAATTTCTTTTTTCTTCGTTCAACAAAGTATCAACATTTTGACTATCTTTCTTAAACTCATGCGGAGCGAAGCATAACGCGTATTAGTCAACTATGGAAAAATAATTCATGTTCGATGTCGATCACTTCACTACCTCCAAATGCAGCAAACATCCTCTATAACTCGACTTTTACCTTGTTGATGTGTAAAATTCCCTATACACTCCATCATTCTCAAACTGGATCGATAGTCATGGTCCGGTGCACTGAGTCTCATGCTCAATGTCTTACTTTATAATCTAAGGTGCTTTCCAAAAAAATAAGTCTCGCACCACACTTTACCAAATCATAAGTCCTAATAGATAGCTAACAACGTAGTGGCAAGCTTGACACTTAACACAAATCTAACTGTAGTGGCAAAAATGTTAAGCGGTGCCCAATAGCATTCTAACCGTGAAGAAAAAATGCCCTTATGCCGAGCTTCGGCGCTCAATGCACCGGTGACTATAAGAAAGTATGTCCATGCTTAGAAATATAAATAAAAATTAAAGAACCTAATTAGTTATTATATCACCTAACTTGGGTGTGTTCAACATACAAACTTAACAAGATGAAACTCCTTTTTAACACACCCTTTCAAAGTGCAAAATCTCAAAGGTTTAGAATTTTTGTTGTTGAATAGTCCGGAACCCAAACTGAAATATGTTGTAGTAGTAGGTTAATCTGATTCAGCCAATGTGTAAGTCATGAAGATTGAAATATCAACGCCGATTCTCCATATATAACATACTTGATAGCCTTACATAGACAACTAAATACGCTGAACAGAACTAATTTTCCTCCTTGAGTTGTAGTAGTCAACTTTCATGAATGTGACATTAGAGCGTCATCTTAATTTGTAACTTTGCTAAAATCCCATTGTCTATTATTGTTTACACTTAAGGTACTTCACTTAATTATGCCCACATTCTCTCCAGTATAACATGTATCAACCGTAGTTCTCACTTTGCTCGTAGCCTTGCTATATGTGCCACTGATTGTGGTAGGCACAATTGTTGCTCCTTTGCTCCCACTTCAAGAAACATAAAGAGATCTATTTTTAAAACCCAACTCAAAATTTTAGAGTCTTCTAGATCTGTATAGTAACTCGTGAATACTTCTGCTAACCTTGTAAGCTAGTACTCAACTCCAACCGTCTTCAATATTTTAGCCCATCTTTTAGGCTTACCTCTAACCTTTTCGAACTTCTTTGTAACTCCCGGAGAAACATTCTTAGTCGCTAGCACCTGAATTAGTTGAATGTATTCCCGCCACACGTAAAGTAGAACACGAAATGTATCGCTGTCCATACTTCAAGCTTTATAGCATAAGGGAGGAATGAAAGAAAGGAAGTTTTCCTAAAAATGCCCATGCGGTCCCTCAAAGATAAGTACAGGCGTCTCCGTACCGATCCGCAAGGCTCTACTAGACACCGTTCCATGACTCCAAAAAAATTGAAACCTAGTGCTCTGATACCAAGTTTGTCACGACCCAAATCTGACACTCAGGCCGTGACCGGGCACCTTTCGAGCTTCTACCCATAAGGCGAACCCTCTAAGCTAATCATGCGAAAATTAACGAATAAAATGAATAATACGCAAAGTCTCATAATATAAAGAAAAGTGCGGAAGCGAAATACAAATACTGAGTCTTGCCCATAAACCCCATAAAATGTCTAAGTCATGGAACTACTAGTCTGAATATAAAAGTACGAGACGTAGCTCGGAATACTATTAAGTCAACTAAAGAAGAAGAGGCCGCCATGATCTAATGGTGGCTCACCTCGACTGAACTGGACTGAACGAAGCTGGAATGAATCAAGTATCGGCTACCTGGTCACCGTTAACCACACCTGCACACATACAACATCAACAAGCGTGAGTCTAAAAGACCCAAAGAAGATCATCGACACTCTCGAGCTTACCCCTGGGGCAAGTCTTTGAAATCCCTGATAATGCATAAAAGCAATTACACAGTACAAGTATATTAAATATATACAAACACTGAAGCTAAAGCTGAAATCATGAAGCATAAACAAGCAAAACATGAAATACTCTAAATCTGAATCTATGCTCACGGGACATAGTACGTATTTATCTATGTCTTACCCCGTTTTCCGAAGGGAATTATTTATCCCCATCTTACCCGACGAGCAATACATGAAATACACCGAATCGAATGTATGCTCACGGACATAGTACGTATTTGTCTATGTCTTACCCCGTCTTCCGAGAGGGCATTATTTACCCACATATGCACTACACGGGTCAATAAATGTATGCTTATACATAGTACGTATTTGTCTATGTCTTACCCCGTCTTCGAGAGGGCATTATTTACCCCATCTTACCCGGTTACTTAAAATTCTAGCATCTATCTCTCACCGAACATCAATGGGACCTCGTGGAAGTATGCCCCTTCCGAAGATATGATAAAGGAACATACATCCAATCAATACCACTTCTAAACTTTACATTTACATAAATAGTATCTATTTAAGCGAAATTACGCTAAAGGACTCATACGGTCATTACTTTAGAAACTTCAAAATTATCCAATTTAGATCATGCTTGCCCACTCACACGAACTAAATGGTTTAAATGCACACATACAACACAAACCATATGCTTTTTATGAAAAGCAAGTAAACTAAGAGTTTAAGCCTCACTTGCCTTATAACCGAACGCAACTCTCTCTGAAATGTCAAATCCTTCAAACAATCTTCAATAGCCTCAATCTATTCAATACCATAAACAAATAGTCCAAATTAGCCTAGGAAAACTAATCCTATAATTTTAGGTTTAGAACTAAATCTCAACATTCTATACCCAAATTTCATAATTTCTTTAAATGAAAGAATATATCCTAGTAACTTTAATAACCAACTATATACATATATTTTAGTACCAACATACTAATAATCATAGTGTGTAACTAAATAAAGAAAGAAAACAAAAACAAATATTAAAAAGAAAACGATAAAGTGACGGGGATTTGAAACAAAGAATAGTAATTTCACGCTTTGAATACCGATTTTGTCTTATATCCAAACCCTATCAATCAATAGTCATCAACTATCACAATTATCGAGAATCATTAGTTCACCTCTAACTCTTTTTGTCATCACTATAATAATTAAATAAATATCATCTCAACATACAATACTATGTATTTACTATACTAAAAGTTAATAGAATTATGTACCTGAATATTTGTATTTAACCAAGAGAATAAAAAATTCACTGCAATGGTTCTTAGAGCAACAACGAGAACTGCCCTATGAAATCTTTTCTACTAATTTTTCTCCTTTATTTTAAAAAAACCCCCAAAACACCTATGTCATCACATTAAGCCTAAAGACGTGATCAGTAGTGAAGTAGTGGGCCTGACCCACTAATATTTTCATTAACAAAATATATATAACGTCCACTAACATATATTATATATTATAATTAGTAAATAATACATTATATGTATAATAAATATTTTTAGTAGCACATATATATTTTATATATATTTTAATAGCTACAATATGAAACTCATTAAAATTAGTAAACTATAATTAAGGAAATAATTTTAAAATTCACTGAAAATTTCGGGTTGTTACAACAAGTTTCCACCCTTACCGTTGTAATAACCCGTCCTAACTTCATACACACGTTGAATGAGGTCATACTTGGTCATTTGGTGAAGCTCACATTTTTTTCTATAATTCTCCATCTTATTGAGGGCTTTGGCATCATGTCCCGCCTTCGGCTAATATCGCTCCAAATTTCCGCTTGTCCTAAGCACAAATCGCTACACAACTCCGCTTGAAAGTCATTCTCACCATTGAGGTGACAGGTAGTCCCCGAGCAGATTTCAGCAAGCCATTGAAAGACTTCGAGCCGTTTGTCGAGCATGCCCATCTTTTGTTACCATCAAAGATGAACCGTCCATTTGTTCAATTTCGAGCTTCATCAACCAAATGTATGCGAGTTCACTAACTGCCCTAATCAGATCTATTTTTGCAGCCCATTTTCTTTGTTGATGCTCCATCGAGCCCCCCTACATCAATTTGTTTAGAGTGCCATTGTGAAATTTTGATTGCAAATTTGCCTTCAAGTGCCTTAAGCAATAGCGGACAGAACAAGTGGAAGTCGCCACCCCGGCAAATTGTCCATACAAAGGCAATATGTCCTTTATGACGATCAAAAAGATATGCCGGCATTTTATCCTTAATAACATGAGTCTTCAAAAGACCCCCCATGTGTCGTTGCTCTCGTTAGCGGCAAGTGCGAAAGCAAGAGGGAATATTGACCCATTGGCATCCATTCCTACTGCAATTAGGAGCTTGATGCCGTACGCACCATATATATGTGTGCCATCTACGGATATCACTGGCCAACAGTGAGCAAACCTATCAATACATGGTTTGAATGTCCAAAATACGAAGTTAAAAATTTTACCCCTATAAGTCGCCACTCTACAACAAGATTTCAAACATTAAAATGTTCTGTAGCTTCCATATACCTTGGCAGTGATTGAAAAGAGGTATGCCAATTTCCAAAGATCATCTCAAAAGCGCGTCTACGCCCGAGAAATCCCTTTCTGTTGCTTATAGTTTTACCATATGCGGTTTGAACGTTTCTAATGCAATCTTTGATGGGGATCCTGCACAAGTTTAAATAAACAACATTTAGTAATGATCTTTTAACTGATATAAGACATATAATGTACTAGGCAGGATAAGTTACCCTGGCGTTTCGGCAACGTCTTTAAGTAACACTTGAGCAATCATGTTTGTATCTAAATTATAATGATCTGCTCGATTGTCTTTCATATCACAACTGTGTTTTTGGCAAAATTTTGTGATGGCCCACATACCATCAGGCTTAACAATTCCCCGAAGCAATCACTCACAGCCTTGATACCATCGTCTACAAACTAGCCTCCATATCTTTGTGTTTGACTGATCAACCTTAAACTCCCTCATGTCCTTAAAACAATAAATTTTGACAGCTTGTCGCAACACCTTTTTGGATGCGAACAACATTCCTTTTGCAAGATAGCATTGATCTCTGTTGAGATCTTTTGGTTAAATCTAGCTTTTTAGGCGACTGTGATCATCTTCTCTTGTCAAGATAAATGCATCATCATGACCTTGCAGGCTGTCAAGATAAGGAATATTGTTAGAATGCCACTGAATTGGGCTTCGACAAGTTGGGTTTTCCGCCATCGGTGGTGGTGCATTGGTTCTTGTTGGTTTTGGCTTTGAGGAATATTGTTGGTCATACCAACTTGAACATTATCATCATCTTCATCATCGCTACTCCTCGCATTATTAGCTATTTCATCGTCATCACTTAATGATGACTCATAATAATTTGGAAAATCTTCATTATCAAGTGCATTCCTCCTCCTACACGAAAAGTAACATATTTTAAATACCAACATATATATATATATATATATATATATACGGATTATTTAATATCAAAGTGATGAACTTACTATTGTTCATAAGCACCGTCATGGTGTGGAGAATGATCAACTCCA
>NW_026715247.1:0-20964 GCF_029784015.1 Lycium ferocissimum | reverse complement strand
GTTTACAGGGTTTGTGGGTATAGGGAAATCTTGTCGGTAGCCACTTTGGGGGTTTGTATAATGCATTTGCTTGTGTATTCGTTTTTTTTTTTCAATAGTTGTTCTTTGTGTTTTTTTTTTTTTGGATTTTTTAGCAAAAAAAATTTTTATCCCCTTTTTCTTGTTTTGGGGTAAAAAGGGATATCATTTGTTTTAAAAAAACCCCTTGAAAAAAAGGGAAATGAAAATATCGGTTCTAGAGGTTTCTTCTTTTTTGGAGAAAATTCCACAATAATTGTCACATTTGTGTTGTATGTTTTTTATTGTGATATTTTCCTCTGGAGTAAAAAGATTGTACTAATTTTTTAAAAAAATAGAGGGAAATAAAGCCAATGACTTACATGTCACGACCCGGTTAGGGCCATGAGGGGTCCCCAACTCCCCCGACACCCTTTCATCTTAACATCGAACTCATCCTATGTATACGTCATGCCAACACAACATCGTCCAAGGATATCATCATTTTAAATACATTCCCAAAATATATCAAAAAAACAGGCCCCGAGGCCCCGAAATAATATACAAATATAAAACGGGGGCCCCAAAAGGCATGCCCCCAACGGTATCTCGAGCCTCTCTAGAATGCGGAGACAAAAGGGCGGGACGGGCCCCCGCCCTTACCCATGTATGTACACAAGAATATAACAAAAATAGCCCCTTCCGGAGTAGTGGAGTCTCCTATGTGCCTTTGGGAATAGGCACCTACGGATTTGCCCCCCGTCTCCCCAATTTTGTGGGCATGAACAAACGTCCTAAAAAAAAAGACGTCGTGGAAAAAAATCGGGTATGAAAACATGGGGGTAATACCAATGATAGGAATAAAAAAAGGGGGAAATAGAAGGTAGATAGATCCCCTTTTTGAAAAACAAAATGTAATTTCCTTTCCCTTCCCAATACATACATATATTTTTTTTTATACTATTTTAACGGGAACGTGGCCCGATCCTATATATCATTTCTCATTATACTTATTTATCTCTATATACTATATATGTTGCCGGGGGAAGCGGCCCCTCCTTTTTTTGTATCAAAAACCTATATATATGCCCATGCATTCCCCCGGAAACAAAACGGCCCGATCCATTTATCCATTTTCCCCGTGGGAGGGGACGATATCATAATGTAAAAGTGATGGTGGTTAGGGCGTATATAAACCCTCTTCCTTTTCCCCATACCCCATACATGCATATCCATATATTATTAATATATATATATATATATATATATATATTATCATATACCATAGAAACATATAGAAAAACCTTAAACAATTGTTTAGTTAATCGGAGTGACATAAGGTGGTACCCCCCGATTATGCTATGGGACACTTTCCATCCTAAGTCTCACCTTGGTGGAACTAGAGTAAAGGTGAGATAACAATTAATGAATAACGTCAATGAGGTTATACAATGGGATCTCAAAAATTTTAAACATATATCTCTTTTTTTTAAGAACTACTAAAAACTTATTAGTTTTGACAGGTTGGGAAAAAGGGATTTTTTGGGGAAAATTTTACGAAGAACAATCAAATCATGCCTTTGAAAGAAGGAGGTAAGCCTTACATACCTTGTCTCCTTAGTATCGGACCCCTCGGGGTCCTCGAAAATTTCATAAATGATTATCTACTTAGCAAAGTTTTCCGCATCAACGATGGGTTATAGCTTATAAGAAACTCTTTTTAGACTTTTTTGTCGAACATTTCATGTGTATGAGATTCATGAAAGCCCTTTTGTTTTTCCCTCAATTCTATACTATTCCCTTTCCATCTTCACAACTTACTTAGCAACCCAACAACCTATTACAACTTTTTTGGGCCAAAACCCCCCAACCCAAACATCACAACCTCCCAAATTCTAGAACAATTCATACTCGGGGCATAGTTTAAAAAGTTCTAGCACAACTTAAACCTTATTTCCCACAATTTCCCCTTTCCCCAAAGTTATGTAAATGCCAAATAATACTATAAACATGAAGATGGAGTGTAATCTTCCTTAACCCAAAAGGGGATCATTAAACCAAAACCCTCCCCTCCAAATTTCCTTCCCCCAAAGAGGAAGAACAATCTAATAATGATCATGGAATTTTTCATTTTAGAACCCACTTTTTTTCCCCTTATTTTGGTCTTAGATCATAAGAGAAACTTGTTGAGAGATTTTCCCTAGGGTTTCTAGGCCCAAAAAATGGTAGAATAATGAGTTAGGATCAATTTGGGCTATTTTGGTGGTCCGGAAAATTACGGACCAACCCAAATCGGCGGCTTTGTTAACCCCAAAAAGCGTTTTTCCGGGCGCATGTTGTGTCGGGGAAACCTAAAATCCCCAAAATTTTCCCTTTGTAAAAACCCGAAAGGCTGGGGGCCCAAAACGGCTTTGCTGCTGGTGTTCCCCAAAAAAAATCCCATAATGGTTTTCCAAAATTTCCCCCCGAGCCTTTCGGGTTTTGACCGGGGTTTTAAAACCCTTTCCCCCAAAGGCTTACTAAACATGGTTTTACTCCATTATATACTCAAAAATGGACATATCACCCCTTTAACCTCAAAAAAATTTGTCCTATTTCCCCAAGGCTAGGACAATTGGCATTTTTTAAACCGTATGAAAAATGCAAGGTGTAACACCCTTTTCCCCCTTGGAAAAATTCGCCCCTCGAATGTTAGACTCTTGGGAATCTTATAAAAATTTTTCCCCGATTTTCCCCCTTTATGCCATTTTATCTCCTTCCCAACAACCCAAAAAAGATATGATCCCCTGGGGGGGGCCCAAAACCAACGAAAAAATAAGGGCCAAAACACGACCTGAACATCAAAAGAAAAGAATTACATCACAAAAAAATTGGATGTCCCCTTCTTGGATTTTTCCCCAGGGGTTAAAATAGGTGCGGGACTTGGATTTCCCATGTTTTCTTCCCTTCCCAGTTTTCCTCTGGTTATTTTTCCCCATAAGACCTTGAGGAACCCAAACTTCTTTGTTTCTAAGTTTCCGTACTTGCCTATCTAATTGGCAAGGGGTTTTTCCCTTTCAAAAACCCCTTTTTTAACTTGAACATCCCTTCGGCCCCCGGTTCGGTAGGATCTGGCACTTTTCCCGGAGCATTGATACATAAAAAAACCCGGATGGTGATTCAATTTAAAGGGGAAGCCCGGTTCGTTTTCTTGGCCTATCTTGCGGACAATTTTATTTAAGGGCCAAAGTTTGAGGAATTTTTTCCCCTTTTTCCAAATCTCTAAAGCCTTTTTATTTTGGCGGCAACGCGAAAATACTGATAAATCGACTTGAAATTTCAAATCTCGCCGGCGGTTGTCCGCATAAGATTTTTGGCGACTTTGGGTACATCGACAATCGATCTCGGATCACCTTGACTTTTTTCTTGCTTGTTGGATCAACTTAGGGCCTATTGAGTTTGCACTTCTCCTATTTCAAACCATCCTATTGGAAGTCTGCGCTTCCTTCCATATAAAGCTTAAATGCAGACCATTTGAATCTTGGAATGAGTGGCTATTATTATATGCAAACTCAATAAGAGGTAAGTGGTCATCGACTACACCAAAATCTAACACACATGCCCGCTAACATATCTTCCCGAGTTCTGAATAGTGCGTTCGGCTTGCCCGTCGGTTTGCGGATGAAACGCGTGCTAAGCCTTGCACAGTACCCCGAGCCTCCATGGAATGACTTCCAAAATTTAGCTGTAAATTGTGCTCCTCTGTCAGTAATAATGGACACCGGGACTCCATGAAGTCGCACAATCTCTTTAGCATAGAACCTTGCATAATCTTCTGCCGAATATGTGGTTCTGACTGGAAGAAAATGGGTTGATTTCGTGAGTCTGTCCACGATCACCCATATGGAGTCATACTTACTTCGGGAACAAGGCAACCCTATAATAAAATTCATGTTGATCACTTCCCATTTCCAGGTTGGGATTTCCATGGCTTGTAAGAACCCTCCTGGCTTTTGATGCTCGATTTTCACTTGCTGACAATTTGGACATTGGGCTACAAATTCTGCTATGTCTTTCTTCATTCCATCCCACCAATACATCAACTTGAGGTCATGATACATATTTGTCGTTCTTGGGTGAATGGAATGCCGAATAATGAAACTAGCATAGAATTCGACAACGTAATTCCGCGGCATTTCGGAACACATAGCTGCTTTGTCTCGGTATCTAAGAGCTCCGTCTATAAATCCCAAATGGAGATTTCTCTTTCTCATGAAATGTATCTTTATAGTGGCTCAGCGGGGATCTTCATATTGACGCTCTTTCACCTCGTATCTAAGGATGAGACGGTTGGATTATGAATGCCAATTCTCGCATTATCCGAATCAATCAAGCGAACTCCAAGGTTAGCTAGTTGGTGGAGCTCATGAATTAGTTCTTTCTTCTCCCGAGGGACCTCACATAGACTACCCATTGATTTACGGCTAAGTGCATCAGCCACTACATTTGCTTTTCCGGGATGATATAGAATATTGACATCATAGTCCTTCAATAACTCTAACGATCGCCTCTGTCTTAGGTTAAACTCCTTTTGCTTGAAAATATACTGGAGACTCTTATGATCTGTGTAGATGTCAACATGGACACCGTATAAATAATGTCTCCACATCTTTAGTGCATAGATAACCGCAGCTAATTCAAGATCACGAGTCGGGTAATTCTTCTCATGTTTCCGCAATTGCCTGGAAGCATAGGCAATGACCTTACCGTGCTGCATCAGTACACAGCCTAACCCGACACTGGAGGCGTCACAATACACAACATAGCCTTCTGATCCTTCTGGAAGTGTCAGGACTGGGGCTGAAGTCAACCTATCTTTCAGCTCTTGGAAGTTACGCTCACAGGCATCGGTCCACTGAAATTTGCAGCCTTCTGCGTTAGCTTCGTTAAGGGTGCTGAAATAGAGGAAAATCCTTCCACGAATCTTTTGTAATAACCTGTCAATCCCAGAAAGCTATGGACTTCCGTAGGTGTTGTGGGCCTTGGCCAAGTCTTTACGGCCTCAATTTTTTGAGTATCGACCCGAATTCCATCAGTTGAAATAATATGGCCCAGAAAAGTTACAGAATTCAGCCAAAATTCGCATTTTGAAAATTTAGCATATAATTCTCGAGCCCGAAGAATTCCAAGGACGATGCGCGGATGACTGCGTACTCTTCGACCGAGAATATACCGAGAATGTCATCGATAAATACAATCACGAATAAATCTAAGAAAGGCCTGAACACATTATTCATCAGATTCATAAATACTGCGGGAGCATTAGTCAAGCCAAATGACATCACTCGAAATTCATAATGACCATATCGGGTTCTGAAAGCTGTTTTCGGAATGTCTTCTTCCTTGACTCTCACTTGGTGGTATCCTGATCTTAAATCAATCTTTGAAAACCATTTTGCACCTTGCAACTGATCGAACAAATCATCGATTCTCGGAAGCGGATATTTATTCTTGATGGTCACCTTGTTCAGCTGCCTATAATCAATGCACATCCGTAAAGAACCATCTTTCTTTCTTACAAATAACACCGGTGCTCCCCACGACGATGAACTAGGCCTAATAAATCCATTCTCGAAAAATCCTTCAATTGTGTCTTTAGCTCCTTTAATTACGCGGGGCCATTCGTACGGGGAATGGATATCGGCTCGGTGTCCGTAATACATCAATAGTAAATTCAATCTCCCGCTCTGGGGGAAGACCTAGAAGTTCATCTGGAAACTCATTTACTATCGGGACGGATTGAAGAGTCGGTGGCTTTGCTTCGGTGTCATGAACTCGGACTAAATGATAAATATAGCCCTTGGCAATCATCTTCCTTGCTTTGAGATAGGAAATAAACCTACCTTTTGGAGATGCTATTTTGCCTTTCCATTCAAGCACTGGTTCTCCCGGAAATTGGAACCGAACCACTTTTGTCCTACAATCCACATTAGCATAACAAGAAGCCAACCAATCCATGCCCATAATAACATCAAAATCTAGCATTTTTAGTTGAATTAAATCGGCTACGGTGCGTCGACCACATACTACAATCACACACTTTTTATACACTTGTCTAGCTATCATGAGGTCGCCAACCGGAGTAGACACTTCAAAAGGTTCGATTGGTTCAGGTTTCACCCCGATGCGATCGGCAATATAAGGAGTAAATATATGATAAAGTAGAGCCCGGATCAATCAACGCATAAATGTCATAGGAAAATACAGTCAGTATACCTATAACAACGTAAGGGGAAGACTCCAAATCCTGTCGCCCGGCCAATGCATATATATGGTTTTGAGGACCGCTAGACGCTCCTTCTCGGCCCCTACCATGGCCTGCTGAATAGGGGTCGGGATTCGGTTCTTCAGTTCGATTTTAGCAAAATTCGATTTGGCTATTTCGGTTTTGGTTTTTTGAAGGTGGACACCGAACACCGAACCAAACTAGTTCGGTTCGGTTCTTTCGGTTTCGGTTTTTTAAAGTTTGGTTCGGTTCGGTTTCAGTTTTTTTAATTCGGTTTTTTGATATGATATTAGAAGCAATTCCATTTACACTAATTCATATTCTCAAAAGCAACAAAACATAAAACTAACAAATTAAAATCAAAATCAAACAAAAGGGATACACGAAACAGAAAATCATAACCATAATGTAGGATTACTAGGTGTTGTATACATATAATAAGAATAATTAAAAAAAACACATAAAGGACATACATTAATCCTAAAGACACATCCTAGTCACCTTTCTTTGTTAAGGATATTTGATTTTCTCAAGCAAGTGGAAAATTAGGAATACAAAAGCAAAAGAGAGTTCATTACAATTGGGTTTTTTTTGGGCTTAAACTTAATGAGTCTAGACTATTTAATTTTTTTGGGTAATGTATAAATTTTGGTTTAAATTTCGATTCTTCGGTTCGGTTTCATCAAAGTTCAGTTCGGCTATTTCGGTTTCGATTTTTTGAAGGTGAACACCAAACACCGAACCGAACTAGTTCGGTTCAATTCTTTCGGTTTCGATTTCTTGAAGTTCAGTTCGGTTCGGTCCGATTTTTTAATTTTCGGTATTTATGCCCAGCCCTACTGCTGAAGTCTGAGGAGCCTGGGTGGTCTGCCCTACAGGGCGCACGGATGAAGAAGAGACGGCTGCAGACCCTGTGGGCTGGGCCCTATCTCTATCACTCCTCAATAGACAATCACGCATCAAATGGCCAACCGACGCGGAGTATAACGGGCACACAGCCAAGCGGCCTTGTCTCGAATGTGGTCTACCACACTGAGTACACCGTGGTAAAGGAAGTCGCATACGGTGGAATCGCCGCAGTGCGGAAATCGGAGGCTCTCGAACTCTGGCCCTGTCCTAAATAGATGGGGCGATCAATTCTCCTACCCACAAATCGAGAAGGTGCGCTAGCCGCCGATTGGCCTGAATGTCTAGAATGTTGCTTGTCTTTGACCCTCTCTATATTCACTATTAGCACCAGACGAATCGCCCTCTTGCTACATCTCCCCTGTCAATATCACGCTCACCCCTTTGCGGCTGTTGCTGCTCTTCCAAATTCTGGGCGTGGGCCTGGATACGGGAGATGTCCATTCCCTCCTGCAATGAAGCTGTCAAACAATCCTTGAATATGTGTGGCCCTAAGCCACTCACAAACCGATGTACCCGGTCTCCCATGTCGGCTACCATGGCCAGAGCATACCGGGCCAATGAATTGAAGCGGAGACTATACTCCGAAGCGCTCATATTCCCTTGTCTTAAATTTAAAAATCTGTCAGCTCGGGCTCTTCGAACTGCCGGTGGCAAATAGTGGAGAATAAAAGCATCAACAAACTCTTGCCAAACCGGGGGAGGTGCATTGTCCCCTCTTGAAGAAATCCAATTATTACACCATAACACAGCTACATCCCGGAGTCTATAAGATGCCAATTCCACAGACTCAGTGTCAGAAGCATGGATAATTCTCAATGTCCTCAGCATTTCATCTATGAAGCCCTGCGAGTCTTCGTCCGGCTTTGACCCAAAAAATTTCAGAGGATTCAAGCTCATAAAATCTCGAGCTCTGGCGCTAGTGGCTCTATCACCGGGACTCGCACTTTGCCGTTGAGCCTAAGCGGCAACCAACTGAGTCAACAACTGGACTGCATCCCGTAAGTCCTGATCTGGAGCAATAGGAGAAGGAGCTGGGGCCCTCTCATTCTCCTCTGCTGTTGGAGGAATAGAAGTGGGAGTGGCATGCGAGGGAGTAGCACTCTGAGCCTCATTATGTCCTAACTCGGCTGGGGGTTCCCGACTGGTGCCTTCTCCAGCGGCATTTAATAACGTGCAAATTTGCTTCTTTCTTAGCAGTATCACTGAAATCATAAAGCACAGTTAGGAGGAAAGAAATCTTATAACTTAGCTCTATCGCACGATCTATGAAAAAGAAAGATGGTCATTATTCCTAAATGCCCTGCAGCCTCCCGTTTATAAGTGTAGCGCGCTTCACACCCATAAACGAGACTCTACAAGACACGGCTCGTAGACACACCCAAGGACAGAACTGCTCTGATACCACTTTTGTCACGACCTAGCTAGGGTCATGACGGGTACTCGAAGCTGCCTCGAGCACCACCTAGCATACTTAACATCGAACTCATCCTATGCATACATCATGCTCAACACAACACTCGTCATAAAATAGTCATCATTGCTTCCACACATATACACATATATACAAAAACATGAGCCCGCGAGGCTACCGAAATGATATACAAATATACTCTGAGGGGACCATACGACATCTACTACCCACATGTATGTATCTATGAGCCTCTACTAGAATGCTGAGACATAAGGACGGGACAGGACCCCGTCATACCCATGTATGTACACAAAAGAAAAGAATATAACAAAAATAGCACCTCCGGAGTAGTGGAGTGCTCCTATGTGTCTGCTGATAGGCACCTACGGATCTGCGCTGTCTCCCTGTCTACCTGTGAGCATGAACACAGCGTCCATAAAGAAAATGACATCAGTACGAGCAAAGTACTGAGTATGTAAGGCATGAGTACTACCAATGATAGAAATAAGAAATAAGGAAATAGAAAGTAGGGAGATGCCTCTTTAGAAGAAACACACACGTAATTTCCTTTAACACTTTCATACATACATACATATATGCTTTTATACTATTGCTGCGGAACGTGCAGCTCGATCTATATATATATATATATCGTTCTCATTATACTTATTTATCTCTATATATACGTATATATATATATATATGTTGTCGTGGGACGTACGGCCCGCTCCATATGTCATATCAACATCATATATATATATATATATATATATATATATATATATATATATATATATATATATGTCTATGCATTGCCTCAAACGAACGACCGATCCATTTATCCATATATCCCGCGTCGGGACAATATCATAATGTGCCAGTTGATCAGGTGGTTATGCGTATATAACGCCTCTTCCTTTTCCCCATATCCCATACATGCATATCCATATATTCATTAATATATATATATATCATATACCATAGAAACTTATAGAAGAACTTAAACAATTGTTATAGTTACATCGGAGTGACAAAAGGTCGTATCCTCTGATTATATTATGGGACACTTTCCATCACTAAGTCTCACCTTGGTGGAACTAGAGTCATAAGGTGAGATAACAATTAATGAATAAAGTCAATGAGGTTATACAATGGTATCATCATCATCTTAAACACATATCATCTTCTTCTTGTACGAACTACTAAGACTTATTAGCTTTCGACACGTTGTGACATGAGAGGGTTATGGAAATTTACGAAAAGATTCGATATCAGAATCATGCCTTTGAAAGAAGGGTCCAAGCCTTACATACCTTTGTCGTTTAACTATTCTATTGCTTGCTCGTTCTCCTTTAATGCTCACGTCTTTACCTTCAAGAGAATTCGTATCGACATTAGCTAAATGATTATAAGAACGTGCTTACTAAAGCTAGAGAAAATTGGGCAGCATTTCCTTTGTTTATACAGCTTCCTCCATATTCCATATAAACTCCCAAACATTTGTAACAACGATCACAATTTCATAAACAACAATCATCATTCATTTACTTTATTCACATTTCACGATTTCACTTCAATTCTCCATAATCATGGTCATAGTTCAACATCATGTTTCTTCACATACAATGCTTATTTCATGTTCTAAATGTCGTTTGTAACCTACTTACTATCATCACATATCCATATTCATGATTCATTCCAACTACTACTCAACAATGGCACTATTCCCACATTTGTGACCCATTTCATATATTCTTCTACAATCCAAGTGTTTCAACTTTACAATACTTCAAACATCATGAGAACACCATAAAACTTACCTTAGATATTATAGGAACAAGCCTTGAGTGGCGATACTCTTCTTGCACCCAAAACCCTAGTTCACTTTCTCTTGGAATTTCTTGACTTAGATGACTTTAATGTGTTTCGCAATCTTGATTCTTGTTGGTTTGATGAAGTTGATCATCAATTTCCTTGAATTCTTGTGGATGAAGTGTATGGAATCTTCTAGGGGTCTTGAGAGAGATGAAGAAATGTGGGAAATGAAATAAATGAAGTGCGAACACACTTATATAATCAGAACTTATTCAGCTCGTGGGGAATTCCACGAACACTTATACGGTCCGTAGAACATTTCACGGTCCGTGTAACTGGTCGTGGTTCACCACTGGCCAGACATCATTTCTGCTGGGTGTTATACGGCCCCTTATACGGACCGTATAAGTCGGTCGTATAACTCCTTTTTCCTAAAATGATCTCGGTCGTTCGTTTAATCTCCAATCCTTATGGAACCTTCTTAACACTTGTTTAACACTTCAAAATCAATCTAAGAGACGTTATAACTCTTTCCCAAAGCATCATTAGAACGTCATTAACTCGACACTGGTAATTTTTGTCCGACACACAACATATGACTTGCTTTCCTTAGAAACTCTCCCCTCTTACCTCGAATGTCTTTTGAAATCTTAATCATGACCATTAAAGGCTATTCCTTACTTGTCAAAACATCGTATACATCATGCCCTTCTTTAGTCTATTCACTGTAAGCTAACGAAAAATATTTCAAGGTGTAACAGTGAGTGTTAGTGTGAGTGTTTCTCTTCTCCTTTGTCTTTTGTCCCATTCTGTGTGTACATATATGTTGGGACATTCTTTGGTCTTTGTGAGGGCATGAGAATTTGTTAAGTGACTGGTTTCCCGTGAGTCTTGATTCGTGTGTGCTATGATTTCTTTGATAACTAGATGTCATAAATTGAAGCCTCATTGTTAGTTGTAACGAGTCCTTGATTGGGTTTGTCTTTATAGGGGAGGAGAGTCATTGTGATGCACATGATATGCCAGAAGTTAATTGCCACAACCACTGTAGACAGTTTTACTTTGTACTATCAAGACATTTGTAGATTGAGTCTGTTAGTTGACTTGCTTGAGGACAAGCAAAGACTTTAAGTTGGGGGTGTTGATGTGGCATGAGATTATGGCATATATAATGCTTTTTAACTCTAAGTCTTACTTGTTTCCGAGCAAGTTTGTGTTAATTTGATGTGTTTTGTGTGTTTTGCAGGTATTTCGAAGTTAGAATGCTCGGTAAGCGAAAAATGAGGAAAAAAGTGATCTGTTCTGATATGCATTAAGGACGGACCATCAACATGCTCGACGGTCCGTCGAGTTGCCTAGTCGTTCAAGTTCCTACAAAGTGAAAAAGTCATCAGACTGTCGACTTGCACCGTCGACATGATCGACGGTCCGTCGAAGTGCCTCGACGATGGGAGTTCTGCAAATTGAAAATATGTTATCAGATCGTCGTCATGCTCGTCGAACATGTCGATGACCGTCGAAGTACAACAACGGCCGTCAAAGTGCAAGCCGAGCTGGAACAGGATTGGGATTGATTATTCTGAGTTTAACTTGTATAAATACCTGTTTAGGTTTTATTTTTTCAGACATCTAGAGTTTTAGACTTGTAATAATTACTTTTGAGTTGTTATTTCTTTTGAAGATTTTCCAGACAAATACATTCGTTACTTTCAAGTTTTATTCGTAAGTTTAATACAAAATTCGATTATGCAATCTTCAATCTTTTATTGTTTTCTTGTTGTCATGAGTAGCTAAACACCTTTACTAAGGTTGTGAACCCAAGGATGGGTGTTTTGTGATTGGGGATCGTGAATGATATACGCATAATGGATTGTTAGGGTTTATTTGTTCTGCGTTTTCATCATATAGTTAGTGGTTGCAAACATTAGCTAGCGCCTTAAACTTTAGTTTATTTGGAAAAATAACTAGGGTTAGGTAAGAACAAATAACAAGAACTCAAGGCTTTAAACCTTGTTTAATAAATTCACTTAGGAATAAGAGGAATTTACTTGGCATAATTAACCGTTCTTCATGCATACTTTCTTATCTTTGGAAAAAGCATAGAAAGAAATAATCTTTTCTTATTGGGAAATAGTTCAGATTCACATAGAGGTTAAGTGCATCCATAAAAAACGATCCATTAGAAGTATATCAAGATCGATACCCATGATCATACACTTTATCTAACGGGGACACAACCTTGGTTCTTTTTACCCATATATTTACAACTTTAAATTTCTAGTCACTTTAAATTAGTCCACAAACCAAAACAACTATAAAACCCTTTTTCTGGAATGCACCAGGACCGCAAGCTTAGTATAATGCTTATTTAGTAAATTTTTCACGCCATATTCTCTGTGGGATTCGACCCCAGCCTTGTTGGGTTACTATATTTGACATCGTCCACTTTATGCTATTAAAAGTGTAAATTTGAGTGTATCAACATGCAAATGTTGAAGGCCTTGTGTTTTTTTATAAGGGATGAGGATTCAATATAGCTTCAAGTACAAATTCAAAAATGAACCATATCTCATCTTACATCAAGGTAACGAGTAGTGGAAAACTAAGTACTTAAATGGAAGGGTGGAATTAGAATTAGCGTGATTTTTTAATTCGCGAAACTTAATTGAAGTACAAACTGACAAAAGAATATAAGGATTCGTGGCTCTAAAATACGGTTATTTTCATGAATGATTGGTGAGATTTACCCACTTATCTGCTGCAACAGTAAAGTAACAAAAACTATCTTTCGCCGCATTAAAGTTATTAAACTTTAACTAGTTAAAACAGTAAAGTTACTGAAATATTTACCATTAAGAATAAGACAAAACTAACTAAGTTATAGATAAAGTACTTAGGTAAAGAAAAAATAATGTTGTATATAAAAGAAAAAATAAAACATTAAGTAAGTAAAGATCTTTAATGCTCAAGTATAAGGTAATATTTTAATTCATAAACGCCTTTCAAACTAAAGCTAAAAAATAATTTCTTTTTCCAAGATACGTCCCATTTAGAACAGTAGAAGCATACCTTTTCATCAAAAAGTGGTTTTGAATCGGTGACAGAGTTGTTGGTTGTAGGCCAGAAATTTTTGAACTCATAGAAGGAGTGAAAGTCCATTGTTTGTAACTGAGGGAACTCAATGCCTTCAACAGTGTCACTACAAAAGTACTATAGACTAGGACAACCGCTTACCTCCAGACTTTCGAGTTCGGGGAACAGTATATTATTCTGAGAGTGGATATTCAATAAAGGCGTCATTGAATCACAATCAGCCAGACGTAGATCTTTCATGTTCTGAAATTCATCGAGTAGCAACTCAGGCTGCACATTGTTGGAGCCCGTTCCAGTTGAATGTCTATGTTGGCTCTTCCTCAACAGGCAGTGGATCCAATCACCCAATGGTGTGGTCTCAGTGACCTCGAGATCCATAATCTTGTTGTGATCATCCAGGAGTTCACTATCGAGGTACTCATGAACTTTTTGGCCCATATATAGATAGTATCGAGTCAACTTGGAGGGAAGGTCCAAGTTACAATAAATCCCATCTCCGGAACATTCAATTAATGTCAGTGCAGTCAATCTTGATAAGGATTCCAGCTCCCTCAAGTTGGAGTAACTACAATGTTCTACTGCCACTGGATGTAGTTCCTCCAATCGAACTAGCCTTGATAAGACCCCTGGTGAAATGCTTTCAAGTGCTTTTTCCTCATTCCAAAACTCTAACATAATTAGATTGGTTAGTTTTCCTATCTCCACTGGCAGCACCTTTAAGTAAGAATCTCTGATGCTGAGAATTTCTATAGTGACTAGTTTGCCAATAATGGATCTGTCATCCAACCTTAAATTAATCGGAGATAGCGTTCACAGATTTGAAAACAACTGAACAGATGCTGGAAAAGGAAAAATGGAGTCCTTATATCCACTCAGGATTAAGACATAGATTTTTCTCATTCCAACAAAAAAATCGTCCTATAATTTGAATGGCTCTTCAAATAGTTTTAACATTAGAAACTCAAGACTTGGGCAAAATATTGGTTTAGGAAGCTCATCAAATTTTGTGCAACAATTGACATGTGACTGTATGGCTCGTAAGAAGTTCTTCTTGGGAACTTTTTTGAGTTCACACCGTGACTTACCATAAAAACATGCATGCTTGCCCTCAGAAGTAATATATATATATATATATAGCCACATCACGGACCACATCATGCATTTTGACATAATATATGCCTGAACGTCGGAATAAGATGAAATGATCTTTCAATGTTTCTAACAGATGATAAACCCTCTTTCTTGCTTCTTCTAAATTTTCAATTTCTGAAAAGATGGCAAGCCCCATTCTATATCTAAGTAACTATTCAGGCTTGATATTACTATCTTCCTTGAATAAGGAACAAAGCAAAAACAAATACCTGACTTCATCACTTCTAACTTATCATAGCTTAGCTTGAGAGATTGATAAACATTTTTAATCACTCCTTGGATATTTTTTGGTGTTGATCTTTGTAATTGTTTAAGGGCAATTCCCATGAAGTGTTGCTTTTACACTTTAGCGCTCTTGCAATCATAATTATTGCAACCGGCAACCCCTTGCATTCTTTCGCAACATCTTTTGCTATGTGAAGAAGTGAAGGATCGTCAATTGAATTATCGGATTTCTTCCTAAAAAGAATCCATGCTTCTCTATCAGATAAGGTTCCAACTTTCACGATTGTTTGGGCCTCCATTGTTTCAGAAAAATTTCGGAGACGCGTTGTCAGTGCCACCTTGTACCGGTGGTTGTGGTTGCTACCACTGGGAATTTCAAGTTTCTTTAGAGATCAAGAGTCCCCAAACATCATCCAAGATTAGAAGGATACTCTCCTGATCCATTAACCTTGAACGCAGCCGATCTCCATGACTCCACAAATTTTTTGATTCTAATGTCAGCCCGACTTCTCTTGCAATCTCACGCTAAATTCTTTTCAAGTCTGGTTGTTGACTAACAGTTGCCATGCCAACTTCATCAAACAACCTTTCTTGTTTTGCCCTTTCTCTGATTTTTTCAGCCAGTGTCGTCTTACCGACACCACCCATACCTCATATCCCAATAATAATGAACCCCTCATCTCTCAAAGCTTCCATGGCCTCTTCCTTAGCTCTACCTTGCAGTATACTCACTACATCTGCAGTAGTCATATTAACACTAGTTAACCAAGCTTCAACGTTGGGTGAAATGACTTGTAAGTTTCTCCGGGCAGCCTCCGCTCCTTGCTGTACCCCGCTTCTGATATTCTCCAGCTTATCAGATTCTTTATCCAGAGATTTGATGTTGCTTTTGTAGTAAAATAAATACCCAATCTCTTGCACAACCGGCTGGATCAAGCAATCTGTGAACTTGCCCACAACATTAGATAAGATATCCATATCTATCTCCTTTGCTACCAGTTGAGTAGCTAGTATAGTTTAGTAATAAGCCTTTTTGTACCCTGAAGTCAGAACTCTGGTAATTTTTTTTAATTCTCTCTTTTTGACTAGTTTTCTTAGTTACTGGGAAGTAAAGGTGATATGAAATGAAAGCTCAAAAAGCACAAGTGTTGGAGAATTTGGTGTGAAATGAAAGCTCAAAGAGCAGTAATGGAGAACTTTGTAGGGGTGGGCATAGTTTGGGCCAATCCGAAATCCAAATTTTTAGAGTATTTGGTTTGGATTTTTGGATTATAGATTGGACTTCGGATTTTATTTTTAAACTTTTTGGATTTCGGATTTAGTACTTCGGATTTTCTGATATCCGAAAATTCGAAACTTTTATACCTTATATTTAGACCTAGTCATATATATGTTCCTAATACTTATTAGTCTAAAGGTCCAATAGATTAGTACCCTACGACCCTACACATTATAATATTAAGTCCAATAGAAAATTTTATAAAATAAACATAATATATAACTTGCAAAGCTAGAGTTTATTTCACTACTTAAAGAATAAGACAACTTCCAATGAAACAGAGCGAATAATGTAGAACTGAACTATGCGATTTGATACCTTGTGGTCTAGCGGTAACGATTCTTTGCTGAATCCACATATTTGGTTTTACATTATGCTAAGACCTATAACTTGGCAACTGGGCAATGAATTTCGTTCCTGATAGCCCTGCCTTAAATGCTTAAAAGTCAAAACCGAAAACTCAAAATATCCAAACCGATTAATTCGAAATCGAACTTAAAATATTTAATCCGATCCGAGAAAATATTTAATCCGATCCGAGCTTATTTGGATTGGATTTGAATTGTGATTTCTTCAATTCAAAAACCAAAAATCCAAACAGAAATTTTCATGTCCAATCTGATAGCCCGAATGCCCACCCCCAGAACTTGGCATGAAAAAAAGCTCAAAAAACAGTAACAAGGTCTACGTAGATCTTACCCTCTCCAGACCCCACTTGTGGGATCACACTGGGTTTGTTGTTGTAAAGTAGTGAAAATCTGATTCCATATGGCAGACACAGAAAAGTAGAAAAACGGAAAAGTAATTGTTGCGTTTGGAATTTTCCTTTAGCATTGTATTTCCCTCCTAGTTTTACACAAATAAATAAGTTCTCAAATGATTCTTGTTGAAGCCCTTGTTCTCAATAAGGAAAATTATTAAAGTGGACGTACAACATTATCACTTTTTCTCATACTTACCTTTTACCACAGTCACACACACGTGTGTGCATATATATATATATATATATATATATATATATATATATATATATTCGCTGAGATTTATGAGTCCTGCATTCAGATTTGAGAATAAATAGAGGGAGAGTGGGGTCAAAAAGAATGCACTAAAATGAGATTAGGGACTAACTAGAAGTAATTTAAAGAAGTCTTAAAAGTAGTGCAAGTCTGATAATTCCATATGGAAGACAAGTAACTGTTGCTTTTGGAATTTTCCCTCACAGTTTCACACATTTGTTTAAGCTCTCAAATGAGTCATGTTTAAGCCCTTGTTCGCTATAAGGAAAATTATTGAAGTGAACATAGAAGATTCTCACTTGCTGACTTTTCTCTGCTTGGCTTCCTCTATTTTTTCCATTTATTCGGCCAGTCCAAATTAACTATCAAAGACATGCTAACACCAGTAACCAAAGGAAAAGATGAAAGAGATGTTTGGCTTTTAACATGAGATAAGGTCAAAATTCAAAAACACACCTGAACTATAAATTTTTCACGAGTTTCAGACCCCAACTGTCGGTTGTTCTTTTTTCCTACCTGAACTATCACTATCTATATATTGAAACACACCTAATTGAGTAGATGATGATAGTTCAAGTAGGAAAATAAAACAGCTGATAGTTGCCCTAGTCAGTTTCGAGGTGTATTTAATACATAAATGGTGATATTTCAGTAGGAAAAGGGAAAGGATAAGGCACTATTACCGGGGGCGGATCCACCCTTTGGGGTGGGGGTGGCATGGCACCCCCTAGATTAAGAAATTTTTAATATACCTATGTTGCAATTTGCTTAAGCTAGGTTAAATATTTGATCCTGTCACCCTCAATCGCAAATTAAACAAAGGTGTCATGGCTGGTAGACACAAGTTTGAATTTATCTTGAACATTTCCGACTCCCGTTTTTCTTTGTGCTTTTTAGTTCATTTGCACCAGTAATTCCCTTTTCGGCTCTCCTAATTTTCTATTTATCTTTTTATTATTTATATTGTCTTTCCTTTATTCCATTATTTTATCTATGATCTCTAGCGAGAACACACAAATAGTAACTTCAAAATCCCTTAAATGAAGCATTTTTCTTAGTCTCAAATCTGTGAGTATTTAAATCGAAAAACTTGGGTCTCAATGGGAATTTTGGATTGAAAACAAAATTCAATTTATTTTTATTTTTTATAATTTCTTTTGTTTATTACTCCCTCCGTCCATGTTTACTTGTCTATATTTGACTTGGGACACTCTTAATAAGCAATAAATAAAATGAGAAATGAATTGGAGTACTTAATAATAAGGGTAAAATAGGTATAAAATGGTAAATTATGTCTTGGTTTTTCAAACTATACAACTTACAAGTTAAAGTGGACATATATTTTTAGTACAATGGACAAATAAAAATGGACGGAGGGAGTGTATTATAAAAAATTATGCTATTCTAAAATTGTTAAATTCAATTTAAATCACTTTACTACTTAAATTGTGATGGAAATTTCACAAGCATTGCTTAGAAAAAACATGAAATTTATGATTTATTTTTGAGAACTTGTAGTTTATCTAATTCTACATTTACTTATGTAGTGTAATTACCTATTGAGGAGTTTTTCTATTACTTTTCTTATTTTGATTGGTGTAATTCCCTTATTGAAGATGTTATTTTACTTGTGCAAATTTATTTTCTAATATACATAAAAGATGCAAGTCCCTTGGTGAAAATGTTGATTTTACCTTATTGTTAATGGGTGTGATTCCTTGTTTAAAATGTTAATTATGTTCGTTTCTTGATTTTTGAGATGTAATTTTCAGATTTGCAAATAAAAAAATGCCTATTAAGTTGATCCGAATAAACTAAAAAGAGATGGACCCGAACCAACACGTTCCTAACAAGATGTACATTAAAAAAATTATGGCACCCGACACCTTCAAATCCTAGATCCGCCTCTGACTATTACCCCCCTGAATTATACCCGAAGTTGCTACGACACACCTTACCTTTCCCTGAGTCCTATTATCCCTCTAAACTTATTTAAAACTGAATAATTCCCCCCCCCCCCGCCCTCTCTAAACGTTGATGCCCACTCCCATACGGGAGAGTGACATACACTTTCCTTGCCACATGTGTATTTATTTATTTTCTTTTTATTTTTTAATTTTTTTAGCTTATGTGTCAATTTTTTTAAAAAAAATAAAAAACTGAATTTTCTTTTAAAAAAATGATTTTTAAAACCCGTTTTTAAAAAAAAAAATTAAAAATTTGATTTTTTTTTCTAAAAAACTGAAAATATGGGTTAAAAAAAATTTAAAAACTGAATTTTCTTTAAAAAAAAAAATTTTTAAAACCCGTTTGATTTTTTAAAAAAAAAAAAAAAAAACTGAAAACATGGATTTTTTTAAATTAAAAAACTGAATTTTGTTTAAAAAAGATGATTTTCAAAACCCGTTTTTTTTAAATATATAAAAAAATCTGAAAATTTGATTTTTTTTAAAAATCCCCCCCCCCCCCTCTCATTTTTTAAACAAAATTGAAAACATGAATTTTATTAAAATATGGAAAAACAGATTTTTTAAAAATATGGAAAACTTAATTATTTTTTTAAAATGTCTTAAAAAATCTTGATTTTCATGATTTCTTCTTAGGACACTTTTATTTCTCAAATAAATTCTAGAAAGAGTGTTTTTCTTGTCACTGAATTTTTATAAAATTTTGGAAAAATTAATTATTTTTTTAAAATGTGGAAAACCATTTTTTTTTTAAACTAAATTTGGAAAACTAGATTTATTTTTATATATAGAAAAAAATAATCAGTTTTCCAGATTTAAAAAATGTTCAAATTTTTTAATTAGAAGACTTAGTTTTCCAGATTTATTTTCTAAAAAAACAGATTTTCATATTTTTTTTAAAAATAATTCAGTTTTTGATAATTTAAGAAAATATAGATTTTTAAGAAAAAAAAAAATTAAGTTTTCCCTTTTTTAGAGAGGTAATTATTCCCTTTTAAATAAGTTTAAGGGGGGTAATAGGACCTAAGGAAAAGTAAGGTGTGTCGTAGCAACTTCGAGTATAGTTCGGGGGGGGGGGGGGGGTTGGATAACAGTGCCTTATCCATTCCCTTTTCCTACTTAAATATCACCATTTATGTATTAAATACACCTCAAAACTGACTAGGGAAACTATCAGCTGTTTCATTTTCCTACTTGAACTATCATCATCTACTCAACTAGGTGTGTTTCAATGTATAGATGGTGATAGTTCAAGTAGGAAAAGAGAACAACCGATAGTAATTATTCCGTTTTAAATAAGTTTAGGGGGATAATAGGACCCAAGGAAAGGTAAGGTGTGTCGTAGCAACTTCGGGTATAGTTCCGGGGGGGTTTAACAGTGCCTTATCCCAAAAGGAAATAAAAGATAGTTAGCATGTGAAACTCACGAAAAAGTGACAGTTCATATATGTTTTTGACCTTTAACTCTTTTTAACATTGTCCTCACCTATGTTGTGCAATAATAAGCTCAACTTCCTTGCATTTTCATTTGTTTGTAACATTTGTCAATATTGTCAACTTTGGATAATAATGTAATTACAATATTTCAGAATAAATTGCCCTTTGTGTATACGGTAAAAACCGAATATATGTAAGACCGGTGAGACCGGGAGCCGAGGGTATGACCAAATGAGCACGAGTATGATCGGACTTTTCTTTAGACAAGGGGAATTGCACTGGATGTGGCTAATCCGAGAAAAGAGAAGTAAATCTATTGATCTGATGTCTCCGGACAAAACTCAGCGTCGCCGTTAGTCCGGTTTCTCCAAGTCAAGTTCTCGTGGCCGTTAGTCGGT
>NW_026715246.1:0-19735 GCF_029784015.1 Lycium ferocissimum | reverse complement strand
TTTCATATCAAATCATCATAATTTAGCTTAGTTCTAATATCATACTCATCATATTTAGCGAATGAAAATAAATACTGTCTTAGGCGGTCGCGCGTACAAAAGTATCATATCAAAGTCAGAAAGGCGGCGGAATGTACATCGCCGAACATATATACACATGTACAAATACAAGGGCCATTATGGCCACCACAATAGACGGGACCGCGCTAAGATGCAAACCAGGAACAAATCGAACAAACATAGGACCCATGACCCACACCGATGACTACAGGCCTCTACAAATCATAACGGAATCATATGACGGGACGGGGCCCCGCCGTACCCCAAATAGTCAAAGATACGTAAACATATATATCACAAAAGATATGTACCAACATATGGGCTCCGGATCAAAAGGAGCGCTCCGTAATAGCGAGAATGTGTGGCCTACACGGCGGATCACGAACCGCCGTACTGCGGGCATGAAACGCAGCCCCCGAAGAAAGGGGGTCAGTACGAAAGATGTACTGAGTATGTAAAGCATAAAGTGCAGAAATCCAAATCATAGCTGAAGTAAAAGTATAAGGAGAGAGAATACCGAATCAGTATATCAGATCTGTACTGAAAACATATATATATAATGCAAATCGAAATCATGCATAACGCTCAGGAACGTGGTCACCACTCCGACGCTGGTGCCACACACAGCATAACTCCGGAAGGTTTCAAATCTCCGTACATCTCCAAATACATCACATCATCGTACAAATCATATCATCAAATATATCATAAGCCATATCACAGCATAACTCCATAAACGGAACCCGGCCCTATGGCGAGGTCTCGGGAACCGTAACACAGCATACTGCCGAATTTTTTTATCATAGTGCGCACGATCACAAACCGGCCCGGGAACCGGTGAACGAAGTCATAATAAGGGCACGAGCGGAGTCGTGAGCAAACAATGCAATTTATATATCGAAATACTTTTCCAAACTTGATAAAATCATATGTTGGCTCATTAGTCAAAATAGTTCAACAATTAATCAAAGCGGGGTTTATTTCACAAAAGTATTTCCAAAATGGTAATTATGATTCAAAATAGAACCATGTGCATATACCCAATTAAATTTCAAAACTCGGCAAATAATACATATCCCTACTTATATTAAGATCAAAAGGCTCGAGTAAGTATTAGGTCTATCAGAATCAATATACAAAGGATGTGAGCCTTTAGATTTACAACACTTTCGAAAATACTTCATAAACTATTTTTCAGAAAATTTAGTGTCGTTCACATTCAGAAGCTTTCAAATACTTATGAAACAAACCAAACGGAGTCTCAAACTCGTGGCAAAAGTCCTCCCTTTATATCGTACAAAAATGAGACTAATAGAGCAAACAAAAGAGTCTCGGAGTTAGCGGGCCCACCTCGGGTCAAGTCGAGGTGGCGAACACGAATCGCGGACATTTGGGGTCTATGTAACCATACATGGAGGTTTCGAAGCAAATCGATTACATTTATAAAAGTTTTACACATATGGGCACTTTCCAACAAAATATGTGTTTTCTAGTTCAATTCAATTGAATGAATAGTACTCGATTTCTATTTCGGATTTCAAGAAACAAAATTGCTCCCGAGGCTCCAATATCGACCTAGTATACCTAGGACATGCCAACGAGAAGAAATGGGGTAGCCTTACATACCTTTTTCGCTTGTTAAGCTCATTAAAACTTCGATCCCGTTTCGCCAAAAATCGCAAATGGTCATATTGACCAGTTACTATTCATGAGACTCACAATTTCTAACTTTAGCCAATATTGTTCTATAAAAATTTGGGCAGCATCTCCCCTATAAATTCAACATCCCCGAGGCTTAGCTCGGCCATAATATCAACAACAACAACCCCAACAATGACAACATTTATCAAAATCACCTCAAAACGCACTCTAGTATAATTATTCTTCCTTTCTACATAAGGCAACAATTTCCATTCCAACTTCACAATTCCAAGCTAATTCCAACATTTCCATATTCATATGCTAATCAAAATCATTCCAACATCATTCGAAAGTATTCCATTCCATTATACAAAATATTCGCAAAATATACAAAAATCCCACCGAATTCATATTTTATTCAAAACTTCCATTCTTCGACATAAATGTTCATAACACATTCTCGTTTCCCAAATTCATTAACAACAGCCATAATTCACATTTAGAGCCTCACTTACATATTTATATAAAATCATGCAAAAATCACATAATTTCTCATAATGACATACATGCCCTTCAATGCTAATTCGAATCGTTTAAGACTTCACTTACGTCGTAAATGTCATAACGACACATCTAACAAGCTAAATAAAATTTAATTCATCATTATTCCAATTCCAATACCACACGGCCAACATTCAAATTTTCCATCTTCCATCAAATTCATTCAACTTTCATTCTCAATATACATTCCATCCTACACACAACCAAAATACAACATAAAATTCAACACATCACATGCATACAATGTAATGTATATACACACGGCCACATGCACACATGCACACCCACTTTGCAAACTTCCATGTTTTCATGAATTCTACTCATTTCTACATACTACAACACAAACAAACCTTCATAACATAATAACATGGAATGAATTCTTACCTTTTTCTCCAATCTTCTTCACTTAACCAAAGGGCGGAAATGATGAAACGGATGAACCATCTTCCGAAATAATTATACCACGTTGTAGAGGGTACTTGAATTGGTAGGAATACTACAAGAAAACAATTTTTGGAACAAGATTTAAGGTACTTAATTTCCATGGGTCTTGGCCGAAATGGCCCCTTTGTTTTAGTTCTTCATCTTTTGTGTGTTTCTTGAAAATTCTAATGGATAAAGTGATAAATATATGGTCCCTTTCATCTATTTTAACACATGGAAAATTCATTAATTTTTTTTGTGGGTTTGGGCCATGGCTTTGGCCGGCCAACCTCTTAAACTTGGGCCTCATTTTTTTTTTTCTTTTCACTTTTCTTGGGCCAACCCGGTTGGTCCCGAGTTGGGCATAGCCCACTGACCTTTCGACCTTAAAACGTCCATATCTCCTTGTACCGACGTCACCTAGGAACCCACGACCTATGGTTGGAAAGCTAATTCAATTATCTATAACTTCTATCTCTTGGTAGTTTTCCAAATTCCAAACTTATAATACCGTTTTTGCCCCTCCAAGTCAGGTCACCCGGAAACGTTTTCTTAAAAATATTCGTTTGGAGGGCTTCCACTTTGATTTGGCCCAAGGGTCCTTCATGAGTTGTGCTTAACTTTACATATGTGATTCATATAGCTTGTCACATGTTCCAAAAAATAAAAATAAAAATATCTTGACGTGTGGGCCCCACCTCAGCTTACAAATAACCCGACGTTCAAAAATGCGGGATATAACATCCTCCCCCCCTTTAGAACATTCGTCCTCGAATGTTAAATTAGTCTTATAGGTCTTAAAAGGAAGCTCCTCGTGGGGGGGGGGGGGTTCTCTTGCCAACCACATACTTTTATTTAATCAGAGCGCTTGTGAGGGTCTTCATTTTCTAGCCCTTCCTATCATTCTTCAATAGCACCGCATTAGAACTGCTCAAAATCTTCATTAGTCCAGCGGTCTGCAAAATCTTAAATAGGACATATAACGAACAGGATCTTTATCAAAACCAGAAGGTCAGACGAATGTCAGACATAGTCAGATCCAAAATCGGAGGTACAAAAGTATGACAGACAAAAGCATAATCTAACGTTACCTCAAACAGATTCAAAATCGGGGCCAGACGTACAAAAGCATATCGGACAGACCCACAATCCGTATCAGATGCGCTGAACTATATCAGATAGGTCCATAATCAGAGTCAGACGTAGGGAAATAGACCAGACAGATCCGTGATCGGAGTCAGACGTACAGGATTATACCAGACAAATTTGTTGTCAGAGTCGGACGTACAAAAGTATATCGGACAAAACGTATTCAGATTCGGAAGTGCAGAAACATAGCAAACAAATTCATACTCCGACGTCATATCAAACAGATTCATAACCAGGGCCAAACGTACAGAAGTATATCGAACAGATCGTAATCAAAATCAGACATACGTAGATATATCAGGCAGATTTGCAATCAGAATCAGACGTACGAAGCCACGTCGAACAGATTCGTAACCAGAGTTAGGCGTACAGAGGTATATCAAACAGATTCGTAATCAGAGTCGGGCGAACGAAGGTACATCAAATAGAAGCGTAATCGAATTTAGAAATACAGAGGCATAATAGACGGGGCTTCATCAAAATCGGAGGTGTAGAAGTATGGCTTACAGAATCTCGGTCAAAGTCAGACCATTTTCACTAATACTTCGGGGTTTACGGAAGTTCCCTGGTCAACGTTTCCTCACTCATTCTAATCTTCATGCCCCGAATTATTTCATCAAAACATTCGATAGGCTACAGCAATTGAGTTTGTGTCCTTATGAAAATTTCGCTCGTTATGCATAATAGTCCTTAGGCCCTTTCTTACTCTCTTATACCCTTGATGCATAACATTTCCTTCTTACTTAAAAAAAAATGACGGTCTGTACAATTATCAGCGTAGCCTCCATATAAATGAGTCACCGCGGCAAATTCCAAATCATGAGTGGAATAATTTCTCTCGTGCGGATTGTTTACAGATATGGTCAAACACCACTTCATACCGATATTATACATAATTTCATGGCGCATTTCCTTGGGCTTCATGTGATTAGTGGTCCATGAACTATTTTCTAGCATTTAACGAACTCCTTTCTTTCCTTCAAAGATTTCCACACTACCAAGCACTGGTATTTCTATTACGACAATCGTTATTACCCGAAATATTATTTGAGTCTGATAATCCTCTCCATTACTCTTTAGAAATCAAGTTCGCAGCCATTTTCTCGCCTTTATTACTATTCTTTAGAACATATTACTGCATACTTATGCACAACATCTGTTTACTCGATAGGGGGAATTTAAATCATGACATAAACATATCACAATTCATATTGGCGAAAAGCATCTTCTTAAGGCGTCTTTCATCCTTTCCCTTTATTCTCTTGGTATATAAATACACTTAAGCTCGGGCCTTCAGTCAATAAATTTTCTTTCTTGACACTTAAAAGTAGTGTAACCCAGTTTTAAGTCTAACGTAATACGTTCTCCCCCCCTTTATAAGGGGCTGTACTTACACCATACTTATGTCTTTTCTTTACGATCTATAACTTGATTATCCTCGTATGAAGCCTTAATAAAATCACGAGGCGATGAAACTCTCGATCACATAGTACAAAATCTTATCTAATAGCCGGTCCTCGAATAATGTAATCAATGTAGAAATTTATCTTTTAGTAATCATATTCTTCCTCGTTGGAAGATTCAGCTAAGTCATCCCCTCTTTCACACCCGTTCCTTATCTTTCGTTCTGTTTCCTCGATAGTCAAATTATTCATCGTTCCATAGCATGGGTTTTTTTTTTCTTTTGCCCTGTACTGTCTCATTGCAGCTCCTTTTGGCAAATAATTTCGTGCTTTGCCTGCCGGCTCTTTTGAAGCTCTGCTTAATTACATTTCTTACTTTCACTCTTTTTCTGACGTTCTGATCCCCTTATGTTCTACTCAATTACTCTCTTTTCTCTCCAAATATCATTGTATTAAAATATCCCAATCTCAACCCATAGCGAGATCAATATCAATTTATCTCAGAATATCTATACCACACCTTTCACTTTGTCTCATAAATTCTGTCCGCGTAATGTATTTCATAAATTACCGCACTAGCCGTTAGGGTTCACCCATCAATTGACATAGTCATTAAAGGGGAGCCATACACATACATATAAATATACTCTGTCATTTCTTTTTTCGAGACATTTTCAATCACTTATTCCAACTTACTCTAATTTCTGAGCTGCGTTGCTCCTTTTTCCTTTTCGCCAATCTAATCCGCCGCAACCCATGCGGCCTCTATAAAGTTACTAACTATTCCACATACTCTAATTTCCTTTAGGTTACCCCATATTTCCTATTTGTGTCTCATATCTATAATTGCGAAAATTTTGTACACTTCCCAGGGGGTCACCCATCCCAAAATTGCTCTGGCCCTAGCACGCTTAACTTTAAGACTTTAATGCATTTAGGTGCGTTAAGGCCGGTATAATCGCATCAGCCGCCCCACACGACCTTTGTCACGTAATTTAAGATAAGCTGGGGTCTTAACAACTTTCAAAACGTTCTCGTGGCGGGTCCCACCCCGACCTGGAGGAAATTCTTTCACTTTCCTGACCATATAGGTACCGTATCGCCCCTTACCTTCATCTATATATCTAATTCTATACAGCCCACAAATTTAAATTTTTATTCCACAAATTTCCAATTCCAATCAATCGTCGGGAACTGCTAAAACATTACTGTAAAGTCCCCTCCAACTACCAGCGAAAGGGAATTAGAGTCCAACGATATCACAAAACTTCTTAGTACTCATTTCACATAATTATGTCCATATATATATGCAAGTGGTAAACGAACCATTTAATTCCCAACCACTTTTCATACATTTTGTATTTTTCCAATAAGATGAAACTTAACTACTGGACATTTTTGCCCTTCAACATAGGCTTTTCCAAAGCAAAATGTAGTCGAAACGTATTTTTTTTTTTGGTCCGTTTAAATAAATCACAAATTTGCTGCTCATGTATACCTTCTTGAGGTAGAAGTTCCAAAATAAGGGTGGTGCTTTTTACGAATGACGCGGGGGTGTCCTTTAAACTTTAGTCCAACATAATAGATTTACTCTATCGGTATCGACTTTCAAGACATGTTAAGGACTTGCATCTCATTTTCCCTTTTTAAAATTTTGGAAAAATTTGGGCAGAGGCTCCTCTGTATTTCTTACTATCCCAAACCTGCACGCAGGAAATACCAGCAACGCCTCACAGGGCCAACATATACACACGTATATATATATCGTATCATAGCATAGCCACACGGGGCTAACAATTTCAAGTAAAAACATGAATATGTCGGTCTTACCTTACATACATAATTCAAATAGCACCGGTAGTATTATTCTATTTTCTTTCCTTTTTTGATTTTTCAACTTTATATTTCCATCATACTTCAAATGATTTTTCCAACATACATCTTTCATACCCTTGCTTACCTACGTCTTGTGTAGCTTCCAATTTCATCAGTCACTGTCTTCTGTCGATACCGTTCTCCAGCTGAAATCAAAGGTTAGTAGGAAGGAATCCGTTTCCTACAGCTGGCTTTATAGCACGATCTAAGATCCAAAGAAAGGTAACACCCTAAATGTCCTGTAGCCTCCTGTTTATAGATGTGGTGCACAACACACCGATAAACAAGACTCTACGAGACACGGCCTGTAGACATTCCGAGGACAAACCGCTCTGATACCACTTTTGTCACGACCCAGCCCCGTGGGCCGCGACTGGCGCCCTATTTGGACACCCAAACATACTTTCATATCAAATCATCATAATTTAGCTTAGTTCTAATATCATACTCATCATATTTAGCAGAATGAAAATAAATACTGTCTTAGGCGGTCGCGCGTACAAAAGTATCATATCAAAGTCAGAAAGGCGGCGGAATGTACATCGCCGAACATATATACACATGTACAAATACAAGGGCCATTATGGCCACCACAATAGACGGGACCGCGCTAAGATGCAAACCAGGAACAAATCGAACAAACATAGGACCCATGACCCACACAGATGACTACAGGCCTCTACAAATCATAACGGAATCATATGACGGGACAGGGCCCCGCCGTACCCCAAATAGTCAAAGATACGAAACATATATATCACAAAAGATATGTACCAACATATGGGCTCCGGATCAAAAGGAGCGCTCGCGTAATAGCGAAATGTGTGGCCTACACGGGCATCACGAACCGCCGTACCGCGGGCATGAAACGCACCCCGAAGAAAGGGGGTCGACGAAAGATGTCCGAGTATGTAAAGCATAAAGTGCGTAAATCCAAATCATAGTGAAGTAAAAGTATAAGGAGAGAGAATACCGAATCAGTATATCAGATCTGTACTGAAAACATATATATATAATGCAAATCGAAATCATGCATAACGCTCAGGAACGTGGTCACCACTCCGACGCTGGTGCCACACACAGCATAACTCCGGAAGGTTTCAAATCTCCGTACATCTCCAAATACATCACATCATCGTACAAATCATATCATCAAATATATCATAAGCCATATCACAAAGATAACTCCATAAACGGAACCCGGCCCTATGGCGAGGTCTCGGAACCGTAACACAAAGATACTTTGCCGAATTTTTTTATCATAGTGCGCACGATCACAAACCGGCCCGGGAACCGGTGAACGAAGTCATAATAAGGGCACGAGCGGAGTCGTGAGCAAACAATGCAATTTATATATCGAAATACTTTTCCAAACTTGATAAAATCATATGTTGGCTCATTAGTCAAAATAGTTCAACAATTAATCAAAGCGGGGTTTATTTCACAAAAGTATTTCCAAAATGGTAATTATGATTCAAAATAGAACCATGTGCATATACCCAATTAAATTTCAAAACTCGGCAAATAATACATATCCCTACTTATATTAAGATCAAAAGGCTCGAGTAAGTATTAGGTCTATCAGAATCAATATACAAAGGATGTGAGCCTTTAGATTTACAACACTTTCGAAAATACTTCATAAACTATTTTTCAGAAAATTTAGTGTCGTTCACATTCAGAAGCTTTCAAATACTTATGAAACAAACCAAACGGAGTCTCAAACTCGTGGCAAAAGTCCTCCCTTTATATCGTACAAAAATGAGACTAATAGAGCAAACAAAAGAGTCTCGGAGTTAGCGGGCCCACCTCGGGTCAAGTCGAGGTGGCGAACACGAATCGCGGACATTTGGGGTCTATGTAACCATACATGGAGGTTTCGAAGCAAATCGATTACATTTATAAAAGTTTTACACATATGGGCACTTTCCAACAAAATATGTGTTTTCTAGTTCAATTCAATTGAATGAATAGTACTCGATTTCTATTTCGGATTTCAAGAAACAAAATTGCTCCCGAGGCTCCAATATCGACCTAGTATACCTAGGACATGCCAACAGAAGAAATGGGGTAGCCTTACATACCTTTTTCGCTTGTTAAGCTCATTAAAACTTCGATCCCGTTTCGCCAAAAATCTGCAAATGGTCATATTGACCAGTTACTATTCATGAGACTCACAATTTCTAACTTTAGCCAATATTGTTCTATAAAAATTTGGGCAGCATCTCCCCTATAAATTCAACATCCCCGAGGCTTAGCTCGGCCATAATATCAACAACAACAACCCCAACAATGACAACATTTATCAAAATCACCTCAAAACGCACTCTAGTATAATTATTCTTCCTTTCTACATAAGGCAACAATTTCCATTCCAACTTCACAATTCCAAGCTAATTCCAACATTTCCATATTCATATGCTAATCAAAATCATTCCAACATCATTCGAAAGTATTCCATTCCATTATACAAAATATTCGCAAAATATACAAAAATCCCACCGAATTCATATTTTATTCAAAACTTCCATTCTTCGACATAAATGTTCATAACACATTCTCGTTTCCCAAATTCATTAACAACAGCCATAATTCACATTTAGAGCCTCACTTACATATTTATATAAAATCATGCAAAAATCACATAATTTCTCATAATGACATACATGCCCTTCAATGCTAATTCGAATCGTTTAAGACTTCACTTACGTCGTAAATGTCATAACGACACATCTAACAAGCTAAATAAAATTTAATTCATCATTATTCCAATTCCAATACCACACGGCCAACATTCAAATTTTCCATCTTCCATCAAATTCATTCAACTTTCATTCTCAATATACATTCCATCCTACACACAACCAAAATACAACATAAAATTCAACACATCACATGCATACAATGTAGTATACACACGGCCACATGCACACATGCACACCCACTTTGCAAACTTCCATGTTTTCATGAATTCTACTCATTTCTACATACTACAACACAAACAAACCTTCATAACATAATAACATGGAATGAATTCTTACCTTTTTCTCCAATCTTCTTCACTTAACCAAAGGGCGGAAATGATGAAACGGATGAACCATCTTCCGAAATAATTATACCACGTTGTAGAGGGTACTTGAATTGGTAGGAATACTACAAGAAAACAATTTTTGGAACAAGATTTAAGGTACTTAATTTCCATGGGTCTTGGCCGAAATGGCCCCTTTGTTTTAGTTCTTCATCTTTTGTGTGTTTCTTGAAAATTCTAATGGATAAAGTGATAAATATATGGTCCCTTTCATCTATTTTAACACATGGAAAATTCATTAATTTTTTTTGTGGGTTTGGGCCATGGCTTTGGCCGGCCAACCTCTTAAACTTGGGCCTCATTTTTTTTTTCTTTTCACTTTTCTTGGGCCAACCCGGTTGGTCCCGAGTTGGGCATAGCCCACTGACCTTTCGACCTTAAAACGTCCATATCTCCTTGTACCGACGTCACCTAGGAACCCACGACCTATGGTTGGAAAGCTAATTCAATTATCTATAACTTCTATCTCTTGGTAGTTTTCCAAATTCCAAACTTATAATACCGTTTTTGCCCCTCCAAGTCAGGTCACCCGGAAACGTTTTCTTAAAAATATTCGTTTGGAGGGCTTCCACTTTGATTTGGCCCAAGGGTCCTTCATGAGTTGTGCTTAACTTTACATATGTGATTCATATAGCTTGTCACATGTTCCAAAAAATAAAAATAAAAATATCTTGACGTGTGGGCCAGTAATATAGGCTCATAATCTGAGCGGGCCACAATCGTATGAAGATAAGCCTCTTTTAGATGAATGCACCCATATCATGTTATCTAGGCGCAACCATAAGAGAGAGGAGTCTTTTGAAAGAGTCTATTATTTGAACGATGAAATGAGAAAGAAAGGGGGTCTGTATTGAATATGTAAAGGGGCAATCATGAAAAGAGGATACAAAATGAATCAATCATTTGTATCTTATATTGTAAGTCATGCATATATATACTTTATATACCATACCCATAGATAGGGATGAACATATATATACATATATACCGTACCCGACCCTTTAGGGGACGAGGAAAGCCAAAGACAACTAGTCTCGGTGAAATCCATATACGTATATATATTGTACTAAAAGATGTAATGAAAATGTATACGAATGCCAGAGTTCATAATGTATGAAGACTCTTTTCGAATGCACAATGTGTTATCATCCTTTTGAAAGAGTTATTATCGATGTGAGAACACTTAGTATTAGGGGGTAATCATGTACAAAATGAATCATCATTTGGGATTTGAGAGAATAGATAGGATGAACTAACACTTATCATGTCAAGTACTAAGAACTTGAAGCTTATCTATTCGTTTTATGTAATTCATGCCAACTTTACATACTTGAAGCTTATCTATTCGAACTTCTACTTCTTGAACTCGCAAATCTACAATCAAGGGAAGTCATACTATGGTTAGGCTCATTATCAAGTGCTTATCTCAAGCCTTTAAATTAACTCTTTATAGAATCTCGAAATTTCGACAAAGATCTCCCCCCGTATATATCCCTAGCCCGAAATCGCAATACCAACAACCAACGATAACAACAACAATACTAACATTATCAACACCATCATCAATATCAAAATATTCCATGAAACATCCCACACGATGTTTATCCAACTTCTCAACCCATAACTTTATTTTACGATCATTCAATCACTCTATCTTCATAAATAAACCAAAGGTAATATTAATAAGGAGAGATTCATATCTTATTCTTTTTAAAATAGCAATATCTTCAATATCCACCGCAAAACAATACCAGAACCATAACCATGCGTTATTAGAGCCTCTATTATTACTCCGCCACTGGAAAATCACTCAAAACCCTCAATTTTAAGATATCCTCACTCCCCCATATGATTTCTGAGTTTTGGGAATTATTTAGAATGGAAAATGAAGGGCTTTGCCCCTTTTATAGGGTGAGTCGGTGGAAACCAACTTAATCAGTGGCCTTCGCAAACGTGATGGACCCTCGTGAATGCAATTGTCTAGAATATTCATGGCTATCGTGAACGCGAGCCCCTGTAGCGAACACATAGGGCAATTCTGCCCAGTTCGACTAGATTTTCGTTCTTCACCCGTTCGACCTCCAACCTTTCCGATACTTCTTATCCATGATCTTAAACCCTCATAACCATAATATAGGTGCATACAATCTCATAAATCATTTTATCCGTAAATATGCTTGATACTTGTGTCGTTCCTTAAATCGGAAGGTTAACTTTCTTGATCAAAATTCCTTGTACTTTTACTAAGACTTGGTGAGCGTTCCTCTATAAATAGGAGGTGTAATACTTGCATAAGACTCCTGCCAGGATATCAGTAATTTCATTATTACTCAGTTCGTCTCAACATCACTTAGCCTTAATGAAAGGCTTGGATGAAGTCCAAGTACTCGCCAGCACTGCGAGTGAAACATTGGCCGAGATTGTAGGGTATATTGTACGAGCGCATAGGCTATCATTTTCTGATAACAAATTACCAAGAGAGAGTAGGACCCACAACAAGGCCTTACACATAACCGTCAAATGCCGCGATAAGATTATCCCTCACTGATTGATGAAGGGGCTGTATTGAATGTATGCCCTGTGACGACTTTGAAATAGCTTGGATATGATGTTGGCAAAATCCGCCAGAGTCAAACAAATGTAAAAGCTTATGATGGCGCAATCAGTGATCCAATTGTAGAAATAGATCTGCACAAACAAATAGGTCTCGTAGAGTTCGTCCTGGAGTTCACTATCGTGGATATCAAAACAAGTTATAACTTATTGTTGGGATGACCTTGGTTGCACGCCGCTGGGGTTGTGGCATCTTCATTGCATCAATCTCTCAAATTTATCTAGGATGATCAAGAAGTCGTGATTCACGGTAAAGGACCGATTATAAAGAAGTCACCAGTTGGTACTGATTTTAACACCGTTGAATTAGCCATGTTAGATCGCATGGGGAATGATGAGGATATCCCTATGCCACCGGTCTACAAAATAGTTGCCACGACTATGATAAGAAATGGGTTCGAGCCTGGGAAAGGTCTGGGAAGGAACTTGCAGGGAATCAAAGAACCAGCAAATATAAAAAATGGGAAGTATCGATTTAGGGTTGGATACGAGCCATGGAGGCAGAAGAAGAAGAAGCAGAACATGGACCAAGAGGTCCTATTGAAATGAGAAAGTCATTTCCTCATCTATACCAGTCTTTCACAAAGACACTTATTGAGTCACAACAATGAAGATCCAGAAGAGGGTTTAAGGACGTTGTTTTAGGAAGAGGAGTGCGCAGCTATCATTGAAGAGTGCCTTGAAGCACTGGAGATTTGTCATTCTGAGCTAGGAGAAATGTGAAGTGGATGGACTTCTATCCCATTGTTCACCTTGCGATAGAAAGGCTGCTCAGTTTTTGAAAAATGGCGAAAGTCGGCTTTGAGGCCCGGCTTATTGCCCTTTCACACTTTTACATTTTCTTATTACGTGTTGTTTAATAATGGAAATGGCTCGATGTTGTCAGGACCACAGTTTGTATCACTCTTTTAAATTTCAATGAAAACGCCTCAAAGTTTGCAATAAGACGAAATTGTTTTACTTTACCTATATAGATATACATATATATACATATATAAATACATAATTGAGATTGCTTGTATATGATTGATAATCGTGTTATTTTGCTTTACAGTAATAATACAGTAGCAACAAATAATGTCATGACATGTTACGAAACAATTAAGAATGACGACGAACAAAACAACGATCAAGAAGAAGAGATAACTGAACTGGAAGGATTGATAGACGTCGAAGAGGAATATGGAAATAGACCGACACCAAACCTAGAGAAAATAGGAGCAGTTAATCTAGGGAGTGAGGAATTGATTCGAGAAACCAGAATAAGTGTACATCTGATAGAGATTGAGAAAGAAGGGTATCAGAGCTTGTTGAACAAGTATAAAGATGTTTTCGCTTAGTCATACGCTGATATGCCGGGTTTGAGTACAAACATTGTTACCCATAGGTTGCCGATCCTAGAGGGATTTGCCCTGATAAAATAGAAAATCAGGCAGCCTAAGCCTGATGTCAGCATCCGAATTAAAGAAGAAGTAGAAAAATAGATTCAGTCAGGAGTTATAGAAGTGACACCATACCCGACATGGTCAGCGGACATAATCCTAGTACCAAAGAAAAATGGGAAAATAAGGATCTGTGTGGACTATCGTGATCTTAACCGTACTAGCTCAAAGGATAATTTCCCACTCCCAAACATTCACATACTTATTGACAATTGCGCCAAGCATGAGGTGCAATCTTTTGTGGATTGTTACGCGGGCTATCATCAAATACTGATGGATGAGGAAGATGCTCAGAAGATGGCGTTCATCACACCATGGTTGGTATATCATTACCGGGTAATGCCTTCTAGACTCAAGAATGCCGGCCTTACTTACATGAGAGTGATGGCCGCTATTTTTCATGATATGATGTATAGAGAGATTGAGGTATATGTGGACGACGTCTTCATCAAGTCCCGAGTGGGTGATGATCATCTTGAAAACTGAAGAAAATTCTTCGACAGACTCCGCAAGTATGATTTGAAGTTGAATCCTGCAAAATGAGCATTTGGAGTACCCGCTGGGAAGTTGCTAGGATTCATAGTCAGTCATCGGGGTATTGAGTTGGATCCCACAGAGATTAAAGCAATTTACGAACTCCCACCACCAACGACAAAGAAAGAGGTCATGAGTTTTCTAGGAAGGTTGAATTACATTGGGCGCTTCATTGCCCAGTCCACAGTAATCGTAGGACCAATTCTCAAACTCCTCAAGAAGGATGCTCCAACCAAATGGACAGAGTATTGTCAGAAAGCTTTCGACACAATCAAAAGATACTTGTCAAAATCACCCATTTTGGTCCCTCCAAGACCGAGAAACCCTTTATTGCTATATATGTCAGTATCAGAGAATGCTTTTGGGTGCATGTTAGTGCAAAATGACGAAACATGAAAGAAAGAGAGAGCCATCTATTACATCGGTAAGAAGTCCACACCATGTGAATCTAGATATTCCTTAGTGGAAAAAACGTGCTGTACCGACCCGGGTGTCTCAGAAATTAAGAATGGACCACCTAAGGTACATCTTTCGCCAACCTATGCCGATAGGGAAGCTGGCCAAATGGCAAATGCTATTGGCCGAGTTCGACATCTAATACGTCGCACAAAAACGGCTTAAGGGGCAAGCATTAGCGGATCTGCATGAAGCTTTGGTGGATGACAACCCCGGCACTGTGGACTTACTTCCCGGATGAAGAAGTGATGAAAAGTAAGGGCGAAGAAAATGAAGATGAATTAGGTTGGAAAGTATACTTTGATGGAGCGATCAACTTTAAAGGTTCAGGAATCAGAGCCGTTTTGGTTTCGTATTCAGCCAATATTATCCGGCTACCAAGTTAAACTTCAGCTACACCAACAACATGTTTGAATATGAAACTTGCATCATAGGTCTTCGTTTAGCCCTTGACATGGATGTGCTAAACCTTGAGGTAATTGGCCACTTGGATTTGTTGATTTATCAAGTTCAAGGAGAATGGGCCACAAAAAATGAGAAGATCATACTGTATGTTGGACTTGGGAAAAGACTGGTAGATCGGTTCCAAGAAGTCAAGTTTAAACATATACCAATAAACTAGAATGAGTTTGCTGATGCGTTGGTGACAATAGTATCCATGATTCAAAGATCCCGACAAGAAATACATTGATCCGTTGAGTCGAAATCATAGATCAACCAGCTCACTGTGCTTTTGTAGAAGCAGAGATTGATGGAAAACTTTGGTACGTTGACATTAAAATGTATGTGGAGAAAGGAGAGTGTCCTAAAGGAATCATCATCAATCAAAAGAAGATATGAGGAAGTTAGCGAATGGTTTCTTCCTCAATAAGAATGTTCTACACAAAAGAACCCAGGATCTGGGATTGCTTAGATGTGTTGACTCTGTCGAAGCCACAAGATTGATTGAAGAAGTGCATGTTGGAACCTGCGGGCCTCACATGAATGGGTTCGTGTTAGCGAAGAAAATCTTAAGAACCGGTTATTACTGGATGACCATGGAGCACAATTGTAGCAAATTCTTCCGTAAAATGCCACAAGTGTCAAATTCATGGAGACTTGTTAAAGGTCCTTCCAACATAACTGAATGCTATGACATCACCTTGGCCATTCGCCGCTTGGGGCATGGATGTTATAGGACCGATTTAGCCAGCTGTGTCAAACAAGCACCGTTTTATTTTGGTCGCCATAGACTACTTCACCAAGTGGGTGGAAGCGGCACCTTATGTGTTATATCCCGTATTTTGGTACATTGGGATAATCCGAGTTAGTCATGATAAGTTAAGGACAAGGTTGTAATTTCTTCCGATTTTGTTAAAAGTGCATAAGTTGCATATTCATCTTTTCATTGGCATGGGAGTGTTAAGGGTAAAATTGGAATAAGAAAATTTGGGGTCAAAAGTGAATTATGGAAAGTTGAGCATTTCATGAAAATTAACTAAAAGTGAAATTTTGGAGACTTGATAATTCATGAAAATGGCCATATGTGGCCATGTGTGGGGTGTGGGCCATGGGCCATATGGCTAAATTATATATGTAGTAAAAGATGACAATTAAGTCATCTTCATCTTTCTTCATTCTTTAGAAATTTCAAGAACCTTGGAGAAGAGAAAAACAAGGGAGGTTCGGCCATGGAAAAAAAATGCAAGACCAAAATTCTTCATCAAAAAAAAATTATTTTCTTCATGTGTTTCAACTCATTGGAAGGTCCTAAACAACATGAAGTGGTTGTTGGAGAAAACAAATCCTTGGTTCTTGCAAATCTCAACCCTAGCCAAGTTTAAGAACAAAGTGGCAAAGTGTAAGTTTAATCCTCTTTTATATGTTAAGAATGGTTTGTGCATGTTATGAAATGTAGAAATGAATGAAGTTTATGAAAATATGGTGTATTGTGTGTGGCCGTGTATATGTTGTATGGTGTAGGAGTGATGAATTAATAGTATTTAGCATGTTTGAGTGTGGTTGTAGTGTAGAAATGGATGAAAAATTATGGAATTTATGTATGTTGATGTTGGCCGTATAGTGGCTATTTTTGGCAAGTTATGGCGAATTGATTTTACTTAGTATTTTGGTTGTTGTTGTTATGGATTATGTGATGAGAATGAAGGTATTGAATGATTCAAGTTGAGGTTGTAATTGCTGTGGATTTGGCCGTATATATGTGGTGTTGGTTAAGAATGAAGGACAAATTTTATTTGGTGTTTGGGTTGTTGTGTTGTGGGTTCTATGATGCAAATGAAAGTTTAATGGTTCATATTGAAGTTATAATCGTTTGTGGGCTGTTTTGGAACCTAATGTGATCTTAATATAGTTTCTTGTATTTATGAGATTAATGTTATAAACGTGTGGATTATTGAAGTAGTGGATGAATTTGGAAGAAAGAAATGTATTGTTGTTGTTCTTATGGCATTTGGAAGTTTCGGGTAAGGTAGTATAATGGTTGAGTTGTTTTGAATATTGTGTGGATTGTTGGAAGCATTCTTGAATCTTATTTGAATGATCTCGGATTAGTATTTGAATATGTGGGCGTCGATGTTGGTTTGAACATATGTGGTCGAATTGAATGAATGGAATGTGGTCGAATTATATGGAAAAGAATTACTAATATTAGAATGCGTTTTTTGAATTGGTTATTGATGTTGTTTATATGGTTATTGGTATTGTTGTTGAAGAATTGGCCGAGTTAAATTCTCGGGGTGTTGAATTTACAGGGGAAATGCTGCCCAAATTTCTGTAAATAAAGTGCGAGCTTAAAATGGGATTCCGAAGTGCCTATGACCAATGTTTGGTGTCTATTGACGTGTTGTAGATTTTGAGAAGCCGAGACTTGAGTTTGGATTAGCTTAGGAAGCAATCAAGGTATGTAAAGCTTACCTTTCCTTCTTTGGCATGTCTTAGATATGGCTAAGCTATGATGCGTTACGAGCCTTGGGGGTCATTCTATTCTTAAAGTCCGAGCATGTTTACGATGCTTATTTGCTTCTTAATGTTGGCATCCTTATATGGTCAAGCTATGGTTTATATGTCTTCGTATGATTGGTTTTCAAATGTTGCATAAAAAGTTTTGTTTTCAAAAGAGTTTTGTAACTACGAACGACCGTAACTTTCAAGAAAGGGCTCGGATCGCTTTGATATCTTCGCAAATGATTTCATGACGTATAATGACTTTAACTTTCATAGGCGGGCCCGGATTGGGTTGACGCTCGTCCGTGGGTCCCGCGACTTTCTATGTTTGGTTCTAACGACCTATTTTTGAAAAAGCTTAATGTGGCTATGCTTCCGACCCCCGAGTATGATTACTTATTTGTCTGTCGAGTTGAAATGAGGATTTTTATGCATATGATTTTTTGATACGTAACTATGATTTCAAGTTCTATTTGATCCGTTCTCGAGTGACGTTCGGAGGAAACTTGATTTGACCAATCTGTTTTGGCTTTTAAATGAGGGCGTGTTTGATCATTCGTTGAGTCGGAATGAGGATTTATGTGCATATGGTTTCTCGGTTTGTAAATGATGTGTTTTTTCGGAATATGATGTGTCCGCACGCCGAGCCCCTTTTACGGCGTGCACTGTATATATGTATGATGTGTATTTCGAAATATGATGTGATACGAAGTCTGATATGTTATATGTATGGATTCTGGAGTATGATCAGTTGGTATCGGAGTCGGTGAGGCAAACCCAATGGGGCAAACCCAATGATGAGGCAAAATTCCACATTGGTTTAGGCCAATTCCACATTGGTTTAGGCCAATCCCACATTGGTTTAGGCCAATCCACACTGGTTTAGGCAAATCCCACGTTAGTTTAGGCGAATCCCATATCGGTTAATGTTATCTCATATGATAAGTTATGATATTATGATGTGTTACGGTATGAATATGATGATTATTCGCTATGTCACTCTCATCTCCAAGATGGGTCGGATATGATACATGCCATTGATATGCATGATTTGTGTTTCGAGTGAGGGTATTTTGGCATTCCGATTATTGTATTTGTCTTCCGTACCTACGATGTATGATTTGTGTTTCAGATGCAAGCCCTTGGTATTCTCGTTATTATGCTCACTTTCTCGTACTCCTTACTTTGGTTATGACCTTTGTTTTAAGTATGCCATGCTTTACATGCTCGCACATATTTGTGACCGACCCCCTTTCTCCGGGGGTCGCGTTTCATGCCGCGTGTGTATATACAGATGAGTAGAAGATGTTCCAGCGGGATTGGCGAGCTCCTTTTTTTCTCTCGCGGCCGCCGAGTCGAGTGCTTATGTTGTGATATATGGAGTTATGTTAGAGACTTTGCGTACGTGTCGAGTGTATGATATGTCGATTTGTTTAGAAATGCCGGCTATATAAGCCGATGTATTGTTGTGCATTACATTACGTATTTCATACGACGGCGTACTTTATTTGATTTGAAAAAGATGAAAAGCATGCTTGTTTTCCGAA
>NW_026715245.1:0-20111 GCF_029784015.1 Lycium ferocissimum | reverse complement strand
TCCTTACATACTGGGACAATGTTTCCCGACCATTTTTCTTGGGGGTCCTTTTTCATGCCCCGGTACCCCCGGGGACGAGGAAACCCATTATAGAAGATTTTCCCCGGAAAAAGGTTTGGCAAAACCCCCTTTTTTCCCGGGTGTCCCCAGCCGGCCCGTGCTATGCTATGATGTCTTGTTTGAAGTTTCGAGACTTTGCGGAACCACGGTCGCGGGTTCGAGGAAGTCGGTTGTACTATGATACAAGTTCTGTACAGTTACATATTTTATTTGATTTAAAAGCAACAAAGGAATATTTCAGCAATCTTAGTATGCACACTTGACGTAGAAAAAAAAATAAAAAAAATTTTTGTACGTAGTAAGAGTCAGTGGGTTCGCTCGGCTCCGGTTACGGGGGTGGTGCCCATCACACCCTAGTGAGATCGGGGTGTGACAACTTCCCCTATAAATTCAACAACCCCGAGAATTCAACTCGGCCAAATCATCAACAACAATACCAACAACCAAACTACAACATCAACAATAAATTCAAAATGCATTTCTAACATTAGTAGCTCTTTTTACATAACTTCACGGCATTCATAATATTCGAGCATACTTACTTCCCTCACTCACATTCAAAGCAATATCAACGTTTATACATTCGATTACTAATCCAAAACCATACGGACAATATTAAAGAACGCTTTAAACAATTCACACAATTTTTCCAAACAACCAAAACCATATCCCAGCTACTTTGAAATTGTCTCCAACCGAGAACAACACCAAACATTCTTCTCTTCCAAATTCATAATTTACACCAACAACAATTCCAACAATACCAACATTAACCATAATATTTCCAATTTCAAAATACTTCATAAACATTCCATATGGTGTTTGTCCCGTATTTCCATCACGGAACCGTTTTATAACGATTTTACGGCTCCGCTATCGCGTAAATAAACCAATATTAACACAAATAGAAAGAGATTCATACCTTTCCCTCGATAATGCTATTTATTTACTCCCTCACTTGAACTTAAGCCACAAAGCCTCGATCACGCGTTTTGAATCGCAACTATCTTGTTGTCCGGACGAAAATTTGAGAATTATGCAGGTTTCGGGCCTAAAAGTTAGTGGTGAAAGGTTGGGGAATTTTCTAGAATATTTGGGATGATTTTGGTCTGATTTTTTGGGCTGAAAATGAGGGGTTAAGCCCCCTTTTATAAAGCCCGAAGTGGCTGTAGCGATCTTGACACAACGTCTTTATGATCGACCTCTTTGTAGGTACTTGTTAAATCGCGGAAATTATTGGACCTAAAACTTTTATATACCGATCTCTTTATTTGCATACAGATATGTCCAAAACTCCATACAATCTGTATAACTTATTCAACATCCCAAACTTTTCCTTATTCCAAATTTACCCTTAACACTCCATACCAATGAAAAGATGAATATGCAACATGCGTGAAAGCAAAAAAACAAAATCGGAAATTAAAGTCTTATCCACAACATGCCGCAATCCAACTTAAAATATTCCAACGTGCAAAATCGGGATATAACGGTATGGCGGAAAGTGTAGGTCACCAATCGGTTGGTTTGATGTTGGGAAGGGGTTGATTGGCCCGGATGTGGTCCGACGGGCCGTGGATAAGGTGAAACTTATTCGAGAGAGATTATTAGCTGACCCCGAGTCGTAGAAATCATATGCGATAATCGGCGTCGACCTTTGGAGTTTCGGATTGGCGATTGGGTTTTCTGAAAGTGTCACCTATGAAAGGTGTTATGAGATTCGGCAAGAAAGGAAGCTCGGTCCGAGATATATTGGACCTTACCGGTTGTTCGCAAAATAGGCAAGGTTGCCTATGAGTTAGATACGCCGGTGATTTGGGAGCGGTACACCCGTATTTCATGTTTCTATGCTTCGTAAATGTATTGGTGACCCTTCCGAGTGTTTTCCTGTAGATGACATTCGGGTCACCGAGGAGAGTATCTTATGAGGAGCGACTGTAGCCATATTGGATCGTCGGGTAAGGAAGTTGCGGAACAAAGATATGGCCTGCGGTAAGTCTTTGTGGCGGAATAATAACCGAGAGGAAGTGACCTGGGAAGCTGAGGAGCAAATGAAGAAGAAGTATCCTCATTTATTTTCAGAGCCTACAGGTAATCCAAATTCTTAACTTGATTATATTGTTTGATAGATGAATTGTTGTGATAGTTGGAAAAAGAAACTCCCCCAAATTGTTTGTATGACCCGTAAGGTAAATCTAACATTCGAGGATGAATGTTCTTAAGGGGGGGAGGATGTTAGAACCCGCATTTTTGTACATTGGAATAATCCGGATTAATTATGATAAGTTAAGGACAAAACTATTCCGGGATATAAAGTCGGGATTTTTGACGTTTGATTTTATTTTACGTCATAAATTGTGCATGAATTTGTTGCATGGAGCAATTAGGAAAATTTGGGACCAAAAGTGATAAAATTGAAAGTTGAAAATCATCCACTTTTCCATGTTGTGGCCGTGTGATGTGGAGTTGGCCCACACAATTTTTGTGTCAACTTTTAATTGGGACAACACATTAATGTGGGCCAAGATTTTGTACAACTCAAAAAGGGGGAATTAAAAGATGACCACTAGTCATCTTTAGTCATTCTTGACACTTAGAAAAAAAATTAGAAGTGAAGAACACCACAAAGAAGGCTCTCGGCCTAAGGGAAAAAAAAAACCAACTTCATTTCTAGCCTTGCCAAAATTATTTTGTTGATGCAAACCCACTATTTTGAGGTCCCTAAGTAGCGTGGAAGTGTCGTTGGAGCGATCAACCCGCTAGTTTTCATTATCGCAAACCCTAGCCTATTGTGGAGTTGAAGAAGAAAGGTGAGATTTCATTATGCTTTATGTGTTATAAAGGTTGTATGTATGTTGTAGTATGTTAATATGGATGAAAATCATGAAATAAAGTATGTTGAAGTTGAGGCCATATGTATGAGGCTTGGCCGTGTGATGTGTGTGTGTTGTGTTGTATTAAAGTGATGAATTGAAGTCTAGTTAGCATGTTGTGATCATTGTAAGGTGAAGAACGATTGAGAATCATCCATATATGTATATGTGTAGTATTGGTCGAAATGGGTCACACTATATGACAATGAACGAATGAATATCGCTTAATGTTTTAGTCGTCGTCATTGTGAATTCTATGTTGGAAATGAATGTTTATTGACTTAAATTGATATTGGTATTGTTGTGGACTGAATTGGGGATTATTGTACATTTAATGTAAATTGTATATTGATGAGAATAGCATTGTTAGAATGTGAATTGTGGATGCAAATCATGATTTGAGAATGAGGTATGTAAAGCAACCTTCTTTCTTTGGCATGCCTTAGTTAAAAATAGGCTATGACACGGACTTCGAGGAAACTCTATTCTCGCAATCCGAGCATGTCTATGATACGCATTTGTTTCTTGATATTCATATGTTGATGTTATGAAATATAGATCCTATGTTCTTGGCATTCTTGATTTGTAAAGGTTGCATGAAAGTTTATTTTTTTAAAGAGTTTATTCTTTAACGATTCAAAAACTACGAACGCCCATAGCTTTCACAGAAAAGCTCGGATTGCCTTGAGATTTTCGTAGAAGGTTGTATGATTTTAGACGAGTATGTTTTCCATAGGCGGGCCCAGCTCGGGTCTACACTCGTCCGTGGGTCCCGCGACGTTCCTTTATGTAATTTCGATAACTTTTGAAAGAAAATGTTGTAATTATTATTCCGACTTCAAATATGACTATCTTATTTATATTTTGGATTTATGACAAGGATTTTATGCATATGATTCCTCACGACTCTGCTCGTGCATTCCGTCATATCTTTCGCCGAGTCCCGGGCCGGTTCTGTTGTCATGCGCATTATGATATACTCTGGTGTTATGCTGTGTTTATGGTTCACCGAGTTTCTCGCTCGAGGGCCGGGTTTCGCTATATTTGGTGTTATGCTGTGTATGGAGATATGCTGTGTATGATATGTGACGGGGATACGGAGATTTGAAACTTTCTGGTGTTATGCTGTGTTATGGCGCCATCGACGGGCGGGCGACCATATTTTCTGTGCCCTATGCATGATTTGTATTTTGAAAATAAACATTTTGATATTTTTGGATATGTACTACTTTCCATACTTCTGTTTCGATTATTACTCAGATTTATTACCCTTACGCTGCATACTCGGTACATATTTCGTACGACCCCACTTTCTTCGAAGTGCGTTTCATCCGTTATATCTCGCATTTCGCACGTCGGAATATTTTTAAGTTGGTTGCGAAGAATTATGGATAAGGTTATTTCTCGACTTTGTTTTACGACAAATGGTTTATGATTTTGGTTGGAAGGAAGCATTAAGAAAAAATTTGGGACTAAGAATGCATTATGGAAAATTTAAAATATCATGAAATTAGAGTAAGGTGGGCCATGGTATATGGAAGCTTGATAGATACATATATGGAATTAGATGACTTGTTGACCATATAGTCATCTTTTAGTAGTTGAGGAAAATTCTAGAAATTTGAAGAAATTTGGAGGGAAAGGAAACAAAAAAAAAAAAAAGAAAGAAAAGAAAAGGAGCCAAGGTGGCCGGCCATGTGCATGGCTTGTGCCACCTACTTATATATATATATGTGTAAGCAAAGACCACAAGTCATAATTTCCCTAGAATTTTCAAGAAACATGGAAGAAATGGAGAGGAGAGAAAAGAAGGAGAAAAACGATTCTTCTTCAATAAAGGGGCTGGCCGAACCAGCCCCCTAAAGCTGGCCATGGAGAATTTTTCTTCTAGCTATCTTACTCATTGGAAGGCCCTCGTCAACATGGGATAGTTGTTGGAGTAAGCAAGGCGCTCGTTTGTGCGGAATATGGTCCTAGCCGAATGAAGGACAAGTGAGGAAGGTATGATTCAATTTTATTTTTCACATGTTATGAATGGTTTGTGAGTGTTATGAAGTATGAAAATGAATGAAAACTACAAAATTGGGGTGAAGTTGTGTGTGTAGCCGTGTGTGTTAGATTATATAGGGGTGAAGGACTAATTTATTTAGCATGTTGGATTGTTGTATTATGAATGGTTGTGCATGTTGTAATGTGAAAAGCATGAGTAGAATTCATAAAATTATGGATGTTGATATGTTGGTCGAATGGTGGCTGATTTGTGAAGGAAGAATGAATCAAATTTATTTAGTGTTCTTGGCTATTGTTGTTAAAGTTGATGAATTTGAAAGAGGAAAGTGTGTTGTTATTGTCCTAGTTGAATTGAATATGAATGAAATATTGTTGAAAAGTTGTGCGGGTTGTTGGAGCTTTCTCGAACATTATCGAATGGTTTTGGGTTAGTATTTGAATATGCGGACCGCTTGGAATATTCTTGAATTGGTTGTTGATATTGTCGAATAATCGTTGGCGTTATTGTTGCTAAGTTGGCCGGGTTACATTCCCGGATTGGTTGTTGTATATTTGGCAGCTAAGTCTCGGGGATGTTGTACGCGGGGAAAATGCAAATTTCGGTAGACAAGTATTGGGGCAAGATTGGGATTTTAAGTCTCATGAATAGTAATGGTAAATGCGACCAAATCCATTTTGGCAAACTTGGAACTTGGATTTGGAGTAGTGTAAACGTTTGTGGTATGTAAGGCCTCACTTTAGCCTTCTCCTTAGATGTAGTAGGCTTGAATATGTGCCTCGAGACAATTCCTTTCTTAGAAATTCGAGATTGAAATTAACTACTATTCATTCGGAGAATTGAATTAGAAATATATGTGAAATGATTTGAAGAACTCCCTAAACCCTAGATATAAGTTGCAAGAGTAGGACCCGACTACCTCATTATGTTCTACGAGTGTCCGGGTGGTGTGACAATGTTGGGTAGTATAATTATTTCGTGAAATTCAACGCGTTTGTGGTTCAGATGATTTTTTAAAGAACTAGTTTGTATAAAGAAACACAAAATTGATTTTTCTAAAACCACTTTCAGGGGGTGTGAGATTTTTGGGTACTTCTCATACATGATCTTAAACCACTCCATAAAATAGGCACGGTGTGTTCACAATTAAGTAGTGCTGGAACTCAAGCCTCGGTCGGGTGTCTAGCGTCAGGCATTTACCTCAGGTCATTTCGAGCGTGCTATGGCCTCGGAGTTCACGTTCGTACATATGTACGAGTGAGCTACTTTTTCCAAAACCACTCCGTGGTGCGAGATTTTATATTTCATTTCACTTACTACTTTTTATCATTACTAACATGCCCGAAAGAGCCGTTATTATTATTATACAATGCCCGGGCGGGCCGCCGATATGGGTTATGATGGGGGCCGGAAGCGAGTCCCATTATTGATGTCCTTTCCGGCCGGAAGGGGGCTATCATTATTTTGCCGGAAGCGGCGCGTGTGATGTATTACATTGTATATGTTAGCCTTGTCATTCGATTCTTTTAAAGCTTGTTGAGACTTCCGTGTATTTATCTATGTTTTCTCTTAGCGATATATACGGATTGTACGAGAGTGATTGTGATTTCTTCCCTCCAACCGGCTATGGTTTTATTTGATCGTTTGTATACATATTATCCGTCTTAGGGGTGTTTGGTCACCACGCGGTACACATCCGGAGCTCATCGGAAAGACTTTGCTGTGACACAAGCGATTGGCGAGCTCCACTCAAAATAAACGGAGTGTTGCCGGGTAAAATACGATGTCGTAGCATTTGTAATTATTCTATAAAGTCATCGTACCGGGATCTAATTTGTAAATGTTAAAAGAATATGTATTTCGTAATGATTGTTGTGTTCCATGTTTTAGAAATAGCGAGGTTTTATTACGCGAATGTCTAAGGGTTCGCTCGACTGGAGGAGGGTCACCATCACACCCTAGTAACCCTCGGGGGTGTGACACGTGGGTAGCGACGCATTTGGTGATCCCCTCGAAAAGACACCTTCGGCAAAAGGAGTGCCTCGAGTACAAGCCACATTTTGGTATATATTCATCCGTTGCATTTGCTATACATTTGTTCGGGGGGTATAAAATATTATTTTGTTTGAATAAACAGACGGTCCATGGACATATATGTGGGTTATGCAAGGGTAATCACGATCAAATGTGTTTGTATCGCATATATGTGCAGGCATCCCAACGCCACACTCGCTCGTCGGCTTGCATTTGTATATGTCTTGGGCCGATGCGACCATTTGATAGCCTTGTTTTGATATATATTCGGTTGTGTTTGAGTTTGTTTGAGACAGTGACAAATCCTGGTTTGATATTTATGTCCGTATAAGCCACGTTTACGTACTCGGATTTGTGATTGCGTACGAGCTCATAATCGGGCACTAGTCACGGCCTATGGGTTGGGTCGTGAAAAGCTATACGTGTTGTGTTACGAGTAAACGCTAAAGGTATACTAAATCATCCCTTCTTTCTTTTGGCATGTCCTAGTTGTAAGTAAGATACGATATGAGCTTTGGGGTAATTCTATTCATAAGTCAACACACGGCATGTTTATGATTCTTCTTCACTTGATGTTAGAATTCTTAATATAGTCGAGCTACGCCTCGAGTTTCTATATGATTGGATAGTAAACGATGCGTAAAAGTTCCTATTCTTAAAAGACTTCATAATGACTAATGACCATAACTTTCATAAGTTGTTTTGTATTAGATTTGATACATAAGCATGATCCTACGAGTCTTTATTTTGATATAGTTCATAATGATATTCAGCAAAGGCTTTTAGAAATACGCTTTCTCGATACTCGAGCGTTGATTAGTCTACTTATCTATTGAGTCTCAAAAGATGATTTATATGCATATGGTTACTCACTATCGCTCGTACATCTTTGTTATTACATCTTTCACCGAGTCCCTCACTAACGGATACGATATATATATATATATATATTATGGTGTTATCCGTGTTATGGTGTTATGCCGTGTTATGGTGCTATGCTTGTGATACGGAGTATCTTTGACGATACGACCCCAGAAATGCGAGGGGGTGATACGGAGTTATCCTGTGTTAAACATATACGATAAGTGTTATGGCGCCAAGACGGAGGGTGACCGTAACACCGAGTCAAATGGCCGGGTATGATATATGATATTGACATGCATGATTTGTGTTTCAAAAATAAGCATTTTGGTATTATGGTTATTGTACTCGTTTTACGTACTTCTTATTTCGGTTATAATCCTGTGCACATATATTTCATGCTTTATATACTCGGTACATATTTACATGGCACGACCCCATTTCTTCGGGGGGGCTATACGTTTCGTACCCGCGGTACGGACGCTCGTTTTAATGCGATCCGGAGCTTAGGATATCTATTATCTATCTTGAGTGCTCCATTGTTCCGATCCACGATATTTTTAGTGACTGAGATCTTTTGTTGTATAAATATGCTTAGCCGGGGTACGGCGGGGCCCATCAAACGTCATATATTCTTGTTGTCACTCTTAGAGGTCTATAGACATATGTGTGGGTTTGTGTATAGAACTTGTTTAGTTGTGTACGTATGACTTATGTTTTGGGGCGTTCCCATCATAGTGGCGACCTTGTCGGCTTGCGTATATGTATATGTTTTGGAAGTGATGTGTGTTATGATAGCCTTGTCGGCTCGTGTATACGCCGGCCGGGACGTTCCTATATTATGTTAATCTCTAAACTTATATGCGATGTTATACATAATAAAGTTGTAACTCCTCAGGAGACAGGTTGTTGTGATATGTATATATATGCGACAGTTTTGAGACGACGTCATGCCCTTCTATATATAAGTTCTTTATTATGCTAGTTGTGGACGACTATAGTTATCAGGTGTATACGAGTGTCCAGCTCGGGCACTAGTCACGGCCTACGGGGTTGGGTCGTGACGCTGGACTTCATGAACTTCACTCTGGGCTTTGCTTTGTCTCAAAACTTGCCATATACTAAAAGATATTCTTCCTCCAAGTTGGGCCAAAATTGCTCCTCATATTTTCTCCAAAGTCCGACAACTTAATTTCCTTGATTCACTTGCCCACCAATCCTTTTGGGTACTTCTCATACATGATCTTAAACCCTTACAACCATAAAATAGGCACATATCACTTTAGTGTTCACAATTAAGTAGTTAACACCTACAGAACTCAACGTCCGAACTCCGAGGTGTAACATTTACATACTCAGTACATTATCCGAACTGACTCCCCTATTGCTCGGGGGGCTGTGTTCATGCCTGCATGTTCAGGTAGACAGACAGGCGGTCCAGCTTAGTAGGATCTCTACCCAGCGGTGGTCAATGCGCTCCATTTATTCCGGAGTTGCATTCTATTTTGGTATGCCATTCTTTTGAGATGTATATACATATGGGTATGATGGGGCCCTGTCCCGTCCTTTCTACAGCTTTATTCCAGTAGAGGTCTGTAGACAGTTGCAAGTATTTGACAGATGATGTAGCCTTGTCAACTTCTATTCTTTTATGTACAGTATCTGTGGCTGCCTAGTCGGCTTGCATTATTCTTTTCGGCTTATATATATACAGATTGTACAGAGTTTATGGTGTCATTCTTTCATGAGTTGGTATCAGTTCAATTTGAGTTATGTATGGGCCCTTGTTATCCAGGTACGAGTATAGGGGTGTTTGGTCACTAGAGATCAGGCACTCATCACGGCTCATCAGTTTGGGTCGTGACACAAGCGATTGTACTCATTCACACATCAAAATAAACTAAATAAGTCATGCCATAAAATACTGAAATACGTGCGAAAGTTTTAATTATTACAAAATTCCCAAAATTCGAAAGTCATCGTACCAGGATCTAATCTAAAACATATCTAAGGAATGAAATATGACTAATAAGTCCATAATGTCCAGAATGAGAAAAGACATTATAAGAGAAGATCTTCGGGCGGCCTGGCATGGATAGAAGCTCACCCTAAATCTATCACCAACGTCCTGAACCCTAGATGTGAGGGTGGGTAGCAGTCTCTATATCACAATCTGCACTCAAAGAATGCAGCAAGGTAGTATCAGTACAAACACTATGTACCGGTAGATATCATAGGCCGATTAAGATTAGTATCATACATATTTCATAAAATCAATAGAATAAACAAGCCAGTCAACAAACATGAATATCAAAAACCACAGCAAGTCAACCAAGGGTAATCACAATCAAATCACCAAGAATGTCAAAAATCACAATCACATAAGCCACAACGAAAATAAGTTACCACAACGACCACACTCATTGTACACACATGCTAACTGATGTCATTGCTCAGTAGTCATGACCTTCAGGGGACCCATGGTGTCCATGTACCACTCGTCCCGGAATACGCCTCGGACCCGAGCACAAACCTCCGCTCCGGAACGAACCTCAGACGCGGGACATTTTAACGTACCTCTCATTTTTGGAACTAACCTCAGACCACGAGCTCATAATCTAGGTCACATATGTGCCTTTTCATAACTCTTTATAGAACCGTGTTTCTTACCTTCTCAATATCAATACTCAAATCATCATTCCGTGTCATATTACCGTCGAGAAGATCATATTAGCTTCTCATCACAACACATACACTGCAGAATCAACACACAGGCATAGTGGCATGAAGCCTACACAATCACTCAATCACAATCACAATCACATAGGAGTTTAGCCACACAACATCATGCATGAAAACTAGACATGCTTTTGTCACACCCTAAATCTTACTAGGGTGTGATGGGCACCCGATCCCGTATTCGGAGCCGAGCGAACCCGCGGACTCTTATCATAAGCATAACCTACGAGGCTCTTAGTCAATAACAAATGACAATTACAGCAAAGGCTTTTAGAACAAATACGCTTTCTCGTTATTCTCAAATCAGACAAAATTTTAAATACATGGAGCTTATTACATAAAACGAATGACATATCGGCGGTTGGAGCGAATACAAAGCGACATTACGAACCCACGACCTTCATTTACGCAAAGTCTCTAACAGAGATAACGGAACACTATAAAATGATACACACTTTGACTCGATTCTCCTCCGGAGCAAAGGAGCTTGCCAATGCCAACGGAACATCTTCTATACTATATTCTAGTCATTACAACAACTGCGCGGCATACTAAACGCGACCCAGAAGAACATTTCGATGCGGAATATGTCTTTAGTATGTAAAGCATAAAATACGATAAAACGATAATCATAAGCTGACGGAGGATACAAAACATAAATGCAATGGCCGGAGTATCGAAATGTTTACTCATAAAACATAGACAAATGCATAACAGAAAATATGCCATAGTTGCCCCATTATGGGACTCGGTAAAAACGCATACCATGTGGTCGCCCCGACATTGGCGCCACAACATATCGGAACATATCGGAATATTTCACATATCATAGCATATCGGATGGCCATATCATATCATATCATATCAAAGTGTACATGGCACGAATACTCCACAACCCATGTACATTATACATTCCCTCACATGTGAGGCACGGCGAACAATGCGGTGGAAGACGCTTGATAACATATCTAGGCCTTGAAATCGGTGAAGGAATCATTGAGGCATCCACTTTAGTGGAGTAGTGACAACTAAATGCAATATAAAATGTACAACATATACGAGAGATCGAGACGGAATAATCAAACGACATATCATGAAAAAGGGTCCGGACGAGGCATAGCACATACCTTTAAAAGGCTTTCGGAGGATTCTTGCCAAAAATAGAACTTTAGGGGTCATTTGTGTATATCAAAATATAAAACATTTACGAAAACTCGATAGCATAACTCAGGCGGCGGGACCTTATAACGAACATTTGACAATAATCAAAACATAAGTCTTTCGGATATCGAGTGGTTCGTGTCAAAATAGTCTTTAGAAGCCAGTTTCAAATCCCAACGTAGGTCATAAGACTCGAATAAAATAATTGTAGCAGTTATTCTTTAGAACTTAGAAAGGTAGTTAAAAGTTTTCCTTAGTTTCCATTCAAAGGTAGTTTAAATAGGATATTAGGAAAAATTCGGACAAAGTGAGCCCACCTCGACCAAATGAGGTGGCGTATGTAAATTATGTGTCACGACCCAACCCCGTAGGCCGTGACTAGTGCCGACCTTGGCACCCGAACACACCTATCGAGACGCTACCTCGAATTATATCAAACGCGTCCGAGAGATATCACAAAAGTCGACAAGGCGGTGTTTCAAAGTTAGATAATTTCCAGAAAAATTTCGGCAGAGTTTCCTTTGTTTTATTGACTATCCTAAATAATCCTGCGCACAGAAAATACCAACAGAGGCCACACAGGACCAACAGAACATTATATGTACATATGCGGACCGGCCGCCGCGGCGAATGGGATCGCCCAAACACAACGCGTATACAAACATAGCGAGCGAGAGGTAGGCACAACCCACAAAACATGTCCACGGACCTCTAAATAGACAAACGGAATCATATGGCGGAACGGGGCCCCGCCGTGCCCATGAACAATATATACAAAAGCAACGAGACGAGCATATATATATATACGAAAAGTATAAGCTCACAGGAATGAGGGGAGCACTCAGTAGCGAGAAGGGGTGTCCTAAACGGGTGGATCACCAAAGCGTGCGTGCGGCACGCGGGCATGAAACGCGGCCCCCCGAGAAGAAAGGGGGTCGGTACGAAAATATGTCGGGTATGCAAAGCGAGAAAATATAATGTACAATACGAGATCAAATCGAAATAGAGGTACGAGAAAGTAAATGCATTTCCAAAATATCAAATGTTACTTCAGCATATAAGTCATGCATAGGGCACAGGAAATATGGTCGCCCGCCTATCGATGGCGCCATAACACAGCATAACACCAGAAGGTTTCAAATCTCTGAATCTCCGTCACATATCACACACAGCATATCGCCATACACAGCATAACGCCAAACATAAGTGGAACCCGGCCCTCGAGCGAGGAGCTCGGTGAACCATAATCACAGCATAACACCGGAATGTATCATAATGCGCACGACAACAGAACCGGCCGGGAACCGGCACGAACGATATCATAGTAGGCACGAGCGGAGTAGTGAGTAATCATATGCATAAAATCGTTATCATAAATCCAAAAGATAAGTAAAATAGTCATATTCGAAATCGGAATAATAATTATCACTTTTGTTTCAAAGGTTATCGAATTCACATAAAAGGGCGTCGCGGGACCCACGGACGAGTATAGACCCGGCTGAGCCCGCCTATGAAAAACATACTCATTATATATCATACAAACTCCTACGAAAGTTTCAAAGCATTCCGAGCTTTTCTGAGAAAGTTATGAGCGTTTGTAGTTTTTGAATCGCTAATGAATAAGTTCTTCAAAAAAAAATCAGCTTTTAAGTAGCCTTTGCAAATTATTAATTCCAAGGGTATAAGGATCAACGTTATGGCATATTAGCACAAGGATACCAAGGAAACAGGTGCAAATCATACACAAGCTCGAATTTCGAGAATAGAATTTCCTCGAGGCTTGAATCATAGCCTAATTTAACTAAGACATGCCAAAAAGGAAGGTTACTTTACATACCTCAAACGCTCTCCAAAATGACCCAAACTCAAGCTAATACAATCTATGATTCGGGCTTCCCACGATCTATAAACAAGCCATAAAATGCCAAATATTAGCTAAGGACTTTTTGGGCATTAGATTCCAAATTGGCCCTTAATTCTACAGAAATCCGGGCAGCATTTCCCCTGTAAATAGGCTACCCCGAGAATCTAACTCGGCCATATCAATCAACAACAACAACAACGACCAAACTAACAACATCAACAACCAATCCGAAAGACAAAACAACAATAATAGCTTTCTTTTCCATTATTCAACAACTTACATAAATTCAATTCGACGACTTACCTTCAAGCCAAAATCGATGCTTATACATTCACATACTAACCAAACCCCTACCAACGATATTTAAGGACATTCTAAGCAATTCATACAACATTTTCAACAACCCAAATTTTTCTCCATCTTGGCCAAAAGCCCCATTGTTGAGAAGCGACCCTTTAGCTTTTTTTTTTCTTCATTTTTAAATCATGATTTGAATCCACAATTCACATTCTAACAATGGTATTCTCATCAATATACAATTTACATTAAATGTACAACAACCTCCAAATCAGTCCGCAACATTTACGACATCAATTTGAGTCAATAAACTTTCATTTCCAACATAGAATTCATAGCGACGACGACTAAAACAATAAGCGATATTCATTTGTTCGTTGTCATGTAATGTGACCCATAATCATCTATCACTACACATAGACATGTATTAATGATTCTTAGCCATCCCACACACTACAACAATTAACATGCTACAAGAAGTTTACTCGGCAACCAATCACAATACCCATTTACACGGCTACCACCCCATCACACAACCCACTTCCAATCATACTATATTTCATGATTTCCAACCATTATAAGATACTACAACATGAATATAACCTTCATAACACAAAAACATAATGAATGCTTACCTTTCTTCTTCAACTTTCCAATAGCCTAGGGTTTCCAAAAGGAAGATGAAAATAATGGGTTGATCGCTCAACGATGCAGCTTCCACGCTACTTAGGGACCTCGATATAGTGGGTTTACATCAATGGAATAATTTTAGAAGAGCTAAAAAGAGGGGATGATTTTTGGCCTTCTTGGCCGTGACTTGAATGGAGGGGCTTCGACTTTTTTTTTTTTTGTTCAAGTGGAGAATGAAGTAAATGAATTGTGGTCATCTTTTTATCACTTAATGAATTGCTGGTTGTCCCTTGGCCCACATTAAAGAGTTGTTCCACTCAAAAGATGACACAAATTGTGTGGGCACCACAATCCACTATGCACGGCCCACGTGGAATTTGTGGATGATTTTCCACTTCAATTTTATCACTTTTGGTCCCAAATTTTCCTAATTGTTCCATACCAATAAATTCATGCACAACTTATATCTTAAAAATAAAATCGAAAGTCAAGAATCCCGATTTTGTATCCCGAAATAGTTTTTGTCCTTAACTTATCATAATTAATCTAGATTATTCCAATGTACAAAATACGGGTTCTAACATCCTCCCCATTAAGAACATTCGTCCTCGAATGTTAGATTTACCCTTCTGGGTCATTACAAACAACTTGGGGGAGTTTCCTTTTCAACTATCACAACAATACACTCATAGATCAAACAACATAGTCAAATGGAGAATTGGATTACTGTGGGCTACGAAAATAAATGAGGATACTTCTTCTTCATACGCTCCTATCGAACCGGTCACTTCCTCTTGATTATTATTCCGCCACGACACTTTAACGAAGCCATATCTTTGTTTCGCAACCTTTTTACTGACGATCCAATATGGCTATAGGTTGTTCCTCGTAAGATAGCTCTCTCGGTGACCTGGATATCATCTACGGGAAAAGACTCTAGAAGGGTCGCCAATACATTTACGAGAAGCATAGAAATATGAAATACGGGTGAACCGCTCCCAAGATCGGTACAGCGGATCTAACTCATAGAAACCTTTCCTATTGTGCGAACAATACGGTACGGTCCCGATATATCTCGGGCGAGAGCTTCCCTTTCTTGCCGAATCTCATAACCCTTTCATAGGTGACACTTTCGGGAAAACCCAATGTCCCCGAAACTCCAAGGGTCGACGGCGATTATGCGTATGATTTACGTCGACTGCGAGCCGCTAACAATCGCTCTCGAATGAGTTTCCCTTTTTATCCAGCACTGTTGGACCACATACGGGCCAATCAACTCGGTCTCCCGACATCAAACCAACCGATGCGCGACCTACACTTTACGTCATGAATGCCTCGTGGGGTGCCATACGAATCTTTGGAATGGTAGGCTGTTATTATAAGCAAATTCAACCGGTGGCAAATGATCCTCCCGGCTACCTGCGAAATCAATAACACGGGCTCGCAACATATCTTCCAATGTACGTATAGTGCGCTCGGCACCGTCCGTCGGTTGAGGATGGAATCTTGTCTTTAAGACTCTGCGTCCCAATCTGCTGAAAGGATCTCCAAAAAATTAATTATGGCACATGCGGGCACCTCGTCGGAGATAATAGATAAAGGAACTCCATGAAGTCGCACAATCTCACGATATAAAGCCTGGCATAATCCTCGAGTGATAGGTAGTCCGGACCGGAAGAAAATAGGGCGATTTTGTCAGCCGATCAACGATAACCCAAATAGAATCATACTTAAGTGGGTGCGAGTAAACACTGTGTAATGAAATCATATTAATGATCTCCCACTTCCACGTCGGTATCTCCGTCTCCTGCAATAGCCCGCCGGGCTTGGTGCTCAATCTTAACCTGCGCGATTCGGACGCGAGCGACGAACTGCGCTATGTCTTTTTTCATACCATCCCGCCCAATATAAACATACGAGATCATGGTACATCTTCGTCGACCACAGGTGAACGAGAATATCGGGCATAATGTGCCTCGCCCGCGTAACTGTCGCCGCGACCTACGACGTCGGTACACACTCTCTGCCTACTGTGAAATAACACTCCATCGGTGAAATCTCAAACGGAGTCTTCTCTTGTGTCGGGGAAACATCTGCTGTCATTGTTATACCTCGCATTTTGTACGTATTCGGAAAAATCGAAATAATTCGGAATGGTAGGAGTTAAGGTTCCAATTGGATTCTACTTAGTGGGCATGTGATTGTTATAGCCCGCATTTTGTACGCTTGGAAATTTCAAGGCTGTCGTGGAAAGTTACGGGCGAGACGATTTTCAAAAATTATTTTAATGCAAGTGGCTATGAATGTTGCTTATAACAATATTAGTATGGGAATATTGTGAGAGGTTGAGCGAAAAAGGAAAATTTGCAAAATGGGTTATGAAAATAATGCGGAAGGCTAGGGGCAAAATGGTAATATTGAGAAAAGTCGAGGGGCAAAATGGGAATTTCACCCAAGTTTCATGAAAATTCCAAAAGAGGCCATATTGGCCATGTGACAAAAAAGAAAAGAAAAGGGAATAATAAAAAGATGACAAAATTAAGTCATCTTTTCTAGAAAAATTGAGGAAAAATCTAGAGAGAGGCATGTGTGTCACACCCCAATCTTGATCAGGGTGTGATGGGCACCCGACCCCGTAACCGGAGCCGAGCGAACCCGCTGACTCTTACTACGTACCGAAATCCCTTTTTTTTTTAACCTTTAAAGCAACCGTACTTAATAAGATCATTCATACATAATAAGACTCTTCCGTTGCCTGTAAATCAAATAAATGTATATGAACAAAACTCGTATCATACTACAAACTGACTCCCAAAGCCCATAACTCTGTCTGCAAAGTCTCTAACTTCAGAGAAGACTCCATGGCATAGCATGCTGACTCGGCGACACTCCAGAACAAGTGGAGTGTGCCAACTTTGCTGGAACTTCTTCTATCCTGGCTTTATCCGTCTGAGAGTACCTGCGTGGCATGAAACGCATCCCCCGAAGAGAGGGGTCAGTACGAACAATGTACTGAGTATGTAAGACATGAGCAGTAACGACATAGTAAGAGATATAGGCATAAACAATAACGAGATATCATATCGTGGGATGAAGGAATAACCTGTACATATGAACATTATCTGCATAGAAACATAGAGTGTATCATAGGATGTCAGAGTAACCTGGGCATATGAGGGCCCCGTGGGGGCGGATGCCATGCATGCTTGTTTTCCCTTTTTAGAAAAAAGAGCATTTCTTTCCATAGGCATAGAAAATAGAGTTTATGTCATATCATAGTGTATCATAGTAGCATAGCATATCATAGTGTATCATAGTAGCGTAGCATAGTCATAGTGTGTCATGGTAACATAGTATAGCATAGTATGTCATAGTATCATAGCATAGTGTGTCATGGTAACATAGCATAGCATAGTATGTCATAGTATCATAGCATGGTGTGTCATGGTAACATAGCATAGCATAGTATGTCATAGTATCATAGCATAGTGTGTCATGGTATCATAGCACCGAACAGCGTCGGCTCGCCCACATAGCACCGAATACATCGGCTCGCCCATAAATCCCGCGTCCGGGCATCCCGCGTCCGGGATGATAAGCCAGCTGAATCAGGTGGACACAGTTGCCCTTCCCATATATCCCAGCGTCTATAGCGCTCTGCCCTTTTTCCCCCATCTTCCCCATATACATATATATACCATAGCATGCAGGAGAGCCCAAGGAAAAGCTATAACTCCATCGGAGTGACGTAAGGTCGGTAACCTCCGATCGCATTATGGAGTAATCAGGGTCGCTTTGTCTCACCTTGAAGGAACAATTATTTTAAGATGAGACTATCAACGAAGATCATTATTAAGAGATCATAGAACATAGTGTAGCATGTCATAGTTAAACATATTCATAGAAAGTACATGTTCTCCACATATGCGTCATAGCCATTTTCTTATACTTAGCATCTTCATTGTCATCATAGAAATAACCTCGTTAGCATAGTTACAGTACTTGTCTTTCGATGACGGAATAAGAATCAAAAGTTTCCATTGGATTCTACTTCATAATAAGTCAAATAGAGCAATGAGGAAGTTCCGGGAACAAAGGGGCCCACCTCGGGTCAAATGAGGCGGCGAATCAAGCTTACGTATATTACAATTTATGACGTCACTTGTGAGGATCTTAGGGTAACCGGGTCCTATTTGTGCAAGTTCTAGATGTTTAGAAAGTTTTTCCAACCTTTTGCGCCATTTCTAGTTCAATTCTACTGAATGAATAGTAACTATTTTCAATTACGGATTTCTAGAGTTAGGAAGGTCCCCGAGGCGCGAAATCAAGCCTACACGTCTAAGACATGCCAAAGAAGGAAAGTAAAGTCTTACATACCTTTTTCCGCTCCTTAGGCTATTCCAAATTCAAGCTCAGTCCCGAAAATCTCTGATTTGGTCATGTTTACCAAAACTTGATTAGTGCATTTAGAATTGGATTCTTCAAATGACACTTGGCTACCGAAATTTCGGCAGCACTTCCCCTATAAATATTCCATCCCACCAAGTTCAACTTGGCCAATTTCAATCAACAAACCCGAGAATGAAACTCGGCCAACATTATTACAAACAATGCCAACAATTATTCCCAACAATACTTACAATATTTACAATGATTCCATAGTACCCGAAATCTTCAACAAAGATGTAATCACACATTTTCTTGTTCTAGTTTCATGAATCATACCAACAACCACTCATAATCAACATCATTCATACAATGTAAGAATTTAAGCTAATGTCACCTTAACTTTTTCAACATTCCGATAACGATTTCAACTTCATTCCAAACCATCAAACTTGCATTTTTCACCATAGAATCCATGATAACAACAACTAAAATATCATATAGAATTGAATTATTATAGCTTGTCAATCCATGCCCTATTCGGCCACATCACAACAACAACATATTTCATGAGTTTTCCATCTTTTCCCATACATTACCACAACAACCAACACACTACATAAAGTTAATTCATTCTTTCATGCAACACAACACACAACACACACCCACGACCACAACACTACCACACGGCTACACACACAACTCACATTATTTCTATGAATTCCATGCATTTCTTCATACCACAACATCCATAACCATTCATAACATATAAAGAATAAATTCTTACCTTCTCCCTTGATCTTCCACCTAGTTAAGCTTCACGCATGGCACCAACGGACGATTTTCTCGCTCCAACAACTACTCCATGTCGACGAGGGCCTTTCAATTAGTAGAGAACCAAGGAAAAAAAATATTTTTCCAAGACCACAACCAAGAGGTTGGGTTCGGCCAGCCCCTAGGCCGTTCCCTCCCTCTCTTTCTTTCTTCACCTTTCTTTCTTCTTATTTCTCCAACAAAAAAAAAATGACCTCAAACATATATATATACATGCCTTCCACTATTTTTCCATATTTATGTTTTAGCCCCTCAATTATGGCCTTATATCCTCCTTCTCCCTTTCTAGATTTTTCTTCTTTTTTCTTGATTTTTCTTTCCTTTTCTTGAATTTCTCCAAATGGTCAAAGAAGACTAAATGTCT